>NW_026989270.1:0-87766 GCF_030222135.1 Aotus nancymaae
TAGATAGCTGCAGTTTGGATTTAGAAGCAGATATTTCCCTGTGCTGACTGCCGTTTCTTCCATATGCCGGTAATGGGCTGAAAACGCCTGTTTTGGGGACTCTGCAGAGAAAGTGTTTGCAGACTGCTGAATCCACACACGGGTTTAACTCTGGAAGTTGAGTGCACACATTGACAACCGTTCTGTTAGATAGCTGCGTTTTGGATTTAGAAGCAGATATTTCCCTGTGCTTACTGCTGTTTCTTCCATATGCCGGGTAAAGGGCTGAAAACGCCTGTTTTGGGACTCTGCAGAGAAAGTGTTTGCAGACTGCTGAATCCACACACGGGTTTAACTCTGGAAGTTGAGTGCACACATTGACAACCGTTCTGTTAGATAGCTGCGTTTTGGATTTAGAAGCAGATATTTCCCTGTGCTTACTGCTGTTTCTTCCATATGCCGGTAATGGGCTGAAAACGCCTGTTTTGGGACTCTGCAGAGAAAGTGTTTGCAGACTGCTGAATCCACACACGGGTTTAACTCTGGAAGTTGAGTGCACACATTGCACAACCGTTCTGTTAGATAGCTGCGTTTTGGATTTAGAAGCAGATATTTCCCTGTGCTTACTGCTGTTTCTTCCATATGCCGGTAATGGGCTGAAAACGCCTGTTTTGGGACTCTGCAGAGAAAGTGTTTGCAGACTGCTGAATCCACACACGGGTTTAACTCTGGAAGTTGAGTGCACACATTGACAACCGTTCTGTTAGATAGCTGCGTTTTGGATTTAGAAGCAGATATTTCCCTGTGCTTACTGCCGTTTCTTCCATATGCCGGTAATGGGCTGAAAACGCCTGTTTTGGGACTCTGCAGAGAAAGTGTTTGCAGACTGCTGAATCCACACACGGGTTTAACTCTGGAAGTTGAGTGCACACATTGACAACCGTTCTGTTAGATAGCTGCGTTTTGGATTTAGAAGCGGATATTTCCCTGGGCTTACTGCTGTTTCTTCCATATGCCGGTAATGGGCTGAAAACGCCTGTTTTGGGACTCTGCAGAGAAAGTGTTTGCAGACTGCTGAATCCACACACGGGTTTAACTCTGGAAGTTGAGTGCACACATTGACAACCGTTCTGTTAGATAGCTGCGTTTTGGATTTAGAAGCAGATATTTCCCTGTGCTTACTGCTGTTTTCTTCCATATGCCGGTAAAGGGCTGAAAACGCCTGTTTTGGGACTCTGCAGAGAAAGTGTTTGCAGACTGCTGAATCCACACACGGGTTTAACTCTGGAAGTTGAGTGCACACATTGACAACCGTTCTGTTAGATAGCTGCGTTTTGGATTTAGAAGCAGATATTTCCCTGTGCTTACTGCCTGTTCTTCCATATGCCGGTAATGGGCTGAAAACGCCTGTTTTGGGACTCTGCAGAGAAAGTGTTTGCAGACTGCTGAATCCACACACGGGTTTAACTCTGGAAGTTGAGTGCACACATTGACAACCGTTCTGTTAGATAGCTGCGTTTTGGATTTAGAAGCAGATATTTCCCTGTGCTTACTGCTGTTTCTTCCATATGCCGGTAAAGGGCTGAAAACGCCTGTTTTGGGACTCTGCAGAGAAAGGGTTTGCAGACGGCTGAATCCACACACTGGTTTAACTCTGGAAGTTGAGTGCACACATTGACAACCGTTCTGTTAGATAGCTGCGTTTTGGATTTAGAAGCAGATATTTCCCTGTGCTTACTGCCGTTTCTTCCATATGCCGGTAATGGGCTGAAAACGCCTGTTTTGGGACTCTGCAGAGAAAGTGGTTTGCAGACTGCTTAATCCACACACGGGTTTAACTCTGGAAGTTGAGTGCACACATTGACAACCGTTCTGTTAGATAGCTGCGTTTTGGATTTAGAAGCAGATATTTCCCTGTGCTTACTGCCGTTTCTTCCATATGCCGGTAATGGGCTGAAAACGCCTGTTTAGGGACTCTGCAGAGAAAGTGTTTGCAGACTGCTGAATCCACACACGGGTTTAACTCTGGAAGTTGAGTGCACACATTGACAACCGTTCTGTTAGATAGCTGCGTTTTGGATTTAGAAGCAGATATTTCCCTGGGCTTACTGCTGTTTCTTCCATATGCCGGTAATGGGCTGAAAACGCCTGTTTTGGGACTCTGCAGAGAAAGTGTTTGCAGACTGCTGAATCCACACACGGGTTTAACTCTGGAAGTTGAGTGCACACATTGACAACCGTTCTGTTAGATAGCTGCGTTTTGGATTTAGAAGCAAGATATTTCCCTGTGCTTACAGCTGTTTCTTCCATATGCCGGTAAAGGGCTGAAAACGCCTGTTTTGGGACTCTGCAGAGAAAGTGTTTGCAGACTGCTGAATCCACACACGGGTTTATCTCTGGAAGTTGAGTGCACACATTGACAACCGTTCTGTTAGATAGCTGCGTTTTGGATTTAGAAGCAGATATTTCCCTGTGCTTACTGCTGTTTCTTCCATATGCCGGTAATGGGCTGAAAACGCCTGTTTTGGGACTCTGCAGAGAAAGTGTTTGCAGACTGCTGAATCCACACACGGGGTTTAACTCTGGAAGTTGAGTGCACACATTGACAACCGTTCTGTTAGATAGCTGCGTTTTGGATTTAGAAGCAGATATTCCCTGTGCTTACTGCGTTTCTTCCATATGCCGGTAATGGGCTGAAAACGCCTGTTTTGGGACTCTGCAGAGAAAGTGTTTGCAGACTGCTGAATCCACACACGGGTTTAACTCTGGAAGTTGAGTGCACACATTGACAACCGTTCTGTTAGATAGCTGCGTTTTGGATTTAGAAGCAGATATTTCCCTGTGCTTACTGCTGTTTCTTCCATATGCCGGTAATGGGCTGAAAACGCCTGTTTTGGGACTCTGCAGAGAAAGTGTTTGCAGACTGCTGAATCCACACACGGGTTTAACTCTGGAAGTTGAGTGCACACATTGACAACCGTTCTGTTAGATAGCTGCGTTTTGGATTTAGAAGCAGATATTTCCCTGTGCTTACTGCTGTTTCTTCCATATGCCGGTAAAGGGCTGAAAACGCCTGTTTTGGGACTCTGCAGAGAAAGGGTTTGCAGACTGCTGAATCCACACACTGGTTTAACTCTGGAAGTTGAGTGCACACATTGACAACCGTTCTGTTAGATAGCTGCGTTTTGGATTTAGAAGCAGATATTTCCCTGTGTGCTTACTGCCGTTTCTTCCATATGCCGGTAATGGGCTGAAAACGCCTGTTTTGGGACTCTGCAGAGAAAGTGTTTGCAGACTGCTGAATCCACACACGGGTTTAACTCTGGAAGTTGAGTGCACACATTGACAACCGTTCTGTTAGATAGCTGCGTTTTGGATTTAGAAGCAGATATTTCCCTGTGCTTACTGCTGTTTCTTCCATATGCCGGTAAAGGGCTGAAAACGCCTGTTTTGGGACTCTGCAGAGAAAGTGTTTGCAGACTGCTGAATCCACACACGGGTTTAACTCTGGAAGTTGAGTGCACACATTGACAACCGTTCTGTTAGATAGCTGCGTTTTGGATTTAGAAGCAGATATTTCCCTGGGCTTACTGCTGTTTCTTCCATATGCCGGTAAAGGGCTGAAAACGCCTGTTTTGGGACTCTGCAGAGAAAGTGTTTGCAGACTGCTGAATCCACACACGGGTTTAACTCTGGAAGTTGAGTGCACACATTGACAACCGTTCTGTTAGATAGCTGCATTTTGGATTTAGAAGCAGATATTTCCCTGTGCTTACTGCCGTTTCTTCCATACGCCAGTAATGGGCTGAAAACGCCTGTTTTGGGACTCTGCAGAGAAGATGTTTGCAGACTGCTGAATCCACACACGGGTTTAACTCTGGAAGTTGAGTGCACACATTGACAACCGTTCTGTTAGATAGCTGCGTTTTGGATTTAGAAGCACATATTCCCTGTGCTTACTGCTGTTTCTTCCATATGCCGGTAATGGGCTGAAAACGCCTGTTTTGGGACTCTGCAGAGAAAGTGTTTGCAGACTGCTGAATCCACACACGGGTTTAACTCTGGAAGTTGAGTGCACACATTGACAACCGTTCTGTTAGATAGCTGTGTTTTGGATTTAGAAGCAGATATTTCCCTGTGCTTACTGCCGTTTCTTCCATATGCCGGTAATGGGCTGAAAACGCCTGTTTTGGGACTCTGCAGAGAAAGTGTTTGCAGACTGCTGAATCCACACACGGGTTTAACTCTGGAAGTTGAGTGCACACATTGACAACCGTTCTGTTAGAGAGCTGCGTTTTGGATTTAGAAGCAGATATTTCCCTGTGCTTACTGCCGCTTCTTCCATATGCCGGTAATGGGCTGAAAACGACTGTTTTGGGACTCTGCAGAGAAAGTGTTTGCAGACTGCTGAATCCACACACGGGTTTATCTCTGGAAGTTGAGTGCACACATTGACAACCGTTCTGTTAGATAGCTGCGTTTTGGATTTAGAAGCAGATATTTCCCTGGGCTTACTGCTGTTTCTTCCATATGCCGGTAATGGGCTGAAAACGCCTGTTTTGGGACTCTGCAGAGAAAGTGTTTGCAGACTGCTGAATCCACACACGGGTTTAACTCTGGAAGTTGAGTGCACACATTGACAACCGTTCTGTTAGATAGCTGCGTTTTGGATTTAGAAGCAGATATTTCCCTGTGCTTACTGCTGTTTCTTCCATATGCCGGTAAAGGGCTGAAAACGCCTGTTTTGGGACTCTGCAGAGAAAGTGTTTGCAGACTGCTGAATCCACACACGGGTTTAACTCTGGAAGTTGAGTGCACACATTGACAACCGTTCTGTTAGATAGCTGCGTTTTGGATTTAGAAGCAGATATTTCCCTGTGCTTACTGCTGTTTCTTCCATATGCCGGTAATGGGCTGAAAACGCCTGTTTTGGGACTCTGCAGAGAAAGTGTTTGCAGAATGCTGAATCCACACAATGGTTTAACTCTGGAAGTTGAGTGCACACATTGACAACCGTTCTGTTAGATAGCTGCGTTTTGGATTTAGAAGCAGATATTTCCCTTTGCTTACTGCTGTTTCTTCCATATGCCGGTAAAGGGATGAAAACGCCTGTTTTGGGACTCTGCAGAGAAAGTGTTTGCAGACTGCTGAATCCACACACGGGTTTAACTCTGGAAGTTGAGTGCACACATTGACAACCGTTCTGTTAGATAGCTGCGTTTTGGATTTAGAAGCACATATTTCCCTGTGCTTACTGCCGTTTCTTCCATATGCCGGTAATCGGCTGAAAACGCGTGTTTTGGGACTCTGCAGAGAAGATGTTTGCAGACTGCTGAATCCACACACGGGTTTAACTCTGGAAGTTGAGTGCACACATTGACAACCGTTCTGTTAGATAGCTGCGTTTTGGATTTAGAAGCAGATATTTCCCTGTGCTTACTGCCGTTTCTTCCATATGCCGGTAATGGGCTGAAAACGCCTGTTTTGGGACTCGCAGAGAAAGTGTTTGCAGACTGCTGAATCCACACACGGGTTTAACTCTGGAATTGAGTGCACACATTGACAACCGTTCTGTTAGATAGCTGCGTTTTGGATTTAGAAGCACATATTTCCCTGTGCTTACTGCCGTTTCTTCCATATGCCGGTAATGGGCTGAAAACGCCTGTTTTGGGACTCTGCAGAGAAAGTGTTTGCAGACTGCTGAATCCACACACGGGTTTAACTCTGGAAGTTGAGTGCACACATTGACAACCGTTCTGTTAGAGAGCTGCGTTTTGGATTTAGAAGCAGATATTTCCCTGTGCTTACTGCCGTTTCTTCCATATGCCGGTAATGGGCTGAAAACGCCTGTTTTGGGACTCTGCAGAGAAAGTGTTTGCAGACTGCTGAATCCACACACGGGTTTAACTCTGGAAGTTGAGTGCACACATTGACAACCGTTCTGTTAGATAGCTGCGTTTTGGATTTAGAAGCACATATTTCCCTGTGCTTACTGCCGTTTCTTCCATATGCCGGTAATGGGCTGAAAACGCCTGTTTTGGGACTCTGCAGAGAAAGTGTTTGCAGACTGCTGAATCCACACACGGGTTTATCTCTGGAAGTTGAGTGCACACATTGACAACCGTTCTGTTAGATAGCTGCGTTTTGGATTTAGAAGCAGATATTTCCCTGTGCTTACTGCCGTTTCTTCCATATGCCGGTAATGGGCTGAAAACGCCTGTTTTGGGACTCTGCAGAGAAAGTGTTTGCAGACTGCTGAATCCACACACGGGTTTAACTCTGGAAGTTGAGTGCACACATTGACAACCGTTCTGTTAGATAGCTGCGTTTTGGATTTAGAAGCAGATATTTCCCTGTGCTTACTGCTGTTTCTTACATATGCCGGTAAAGGGCTGAAAACGCCTGTTTTGGGACTCTGCAGAGAAAGTGTTTGCAGACTGCTGAATCCACACACGGGTTTAACTCTGGAAGTTGAGTGCACACATTGACAACCGTTCTGTTAGATAGCTGCATTTTGGATTTAGAAGCAGATATTTCCCTGTGCTTACTGCTGTTTCTTCCATATGCCGGTAATGGGCTGAAAACGCCTGTTTTGGGACTCTGCAGAGAAAGTGTTTGCAGACTGCTGAATCCACACACGGGTTTATCTCTGGAAGTTGAGTGCACACATTGACAACCGTTCTGTTAGATAGCTGCGTTTTGGATTTAGAAGCAGATATTTCCCTGTGCTTACTGCTGTTTCTTCCATATGCCGGTAATGGGCTGAAAACGCCTGTTTTGGGACTCTGCAGAGAAAGTGTTTGCAGACTGCTGAATCCACACACGGGTTTAACTCTGGAAGTTGAGTGCACACATTGACAACCGTTCTGTTAGATAGCTGCGTTTTGGATTTAGAAGCAGATATTTCCCTGTGCTTACTGCCGTTTCTTCCATATGCCGGTAATCGGCTGAAAAGGCCTGTTTTGGGACTCTGCAGAGAAAGTGTTTGCAGACTGCTGAATCCACACACGGGTTTAACTCTGGAAGTTGAGTGCACACATTGACAACCGTTCTGTTAGATAGCTGCCTTTTGGATTTAGAAGCAGATATTTCCCTGTGCTTACTGCCGTTTCTTCCATATGCCGGTAATGGGCTGAAAACGCCTGTTTTGGGACTCTGCAGAGAAAGTGTTTGCAGACTGCTGAATCCACACACGGGTTTAACTCTGGAAGTTGAGTGCACACATTGATAACCGTTCTGTTAGATAGCTGCGTTTTGGATTTAGAAGCAGATATTTCCCTGTGCTTACTGCTGTTTCTTCCATATGCCGGTAAAGGGCTGAAAACGCCTGTTTTGGGACTCTGCAGAGAAAGTGTTTGCAGACTGCTGAATCCACACACGGGTTTATCTCTGAAAGTTGAGTGCACACATTGACAACCGTTCTGTTAGATAGCTGCGTTTTGGATTTAGAAGCAGATATTTCCCTGTGCTTACTGCTGTTTCTTCCATATGCCGGTAATGGGCTGAAAACGCCTGTTTTGGGACTCTGCAGAGAAAGTGTTTGCAGACTGCTGAATCCACACACGGGTTTAACTCTGGAAGTTGAGTGCACACATTGACAACCGTTCTGTTAGATAGCTGCGTTTTGGATTTAGAAGCAGATATTTCCCTGTGCTTACTGCCGTTTCTTCCATATGCCGGTAATGGGCTGAAAACGCCTGTTTTGGGACTCTGCAGAGAAAGTGTTTGCAGACTGCTGAATCCACACACGGGTTTAACTCTGGAAGTTGAGTGCACACATTGACAACCGTTCTGTTAGATAGCTGCGTTTTGGATTTAGAAGCGGATATTTCCCTGGGCTTACTGCTGTTTCTTCCATATGCCGGTAATGGGCTGAAAACGCCTGTTTTGGGACTCTGCAGAGAAAGTGTTTGCAGACTGCTGAATCCACACACGGGTTTAACTCTGGAAGTTGAGTGCACACATTGACAACCGTTCTGTTAGATAGCTGCCTTTTGGATTTAGAAGCAGATATTTCCCTGTGCTTACTGCTGTTTCTTCCATATGCCGGTAAAGGGCTGAAAACGCCTGTTTTGGGACTCTGCAGAGAAAGTGTTTGCAGACTGCTGAATCCACACACGGGTTTAACTCTGGAAGTTGAGTGCACACATTGACAACCGTTCTGTTAGATAGCTGCGTTTTGGATTTAGAAGCAGATATTTCCCTGTGCTTACTGCCGTTTCTTCCATATGCCGGTAATGGGCTGAAAACGCCTGTTTTGGGACTCTGCAGAGAAAGTGTTTGCAGACTGCTGAATCCACACACGGGTTTATCTCTGGAAGTTGAGTGCACACATTGACAACCGTTCTGTTAGATAGCTGCGTTTTGGATTTAGAAGCAGATATTTCCCTGTGCTTACTGCTGTTTCTTCCATATGCCGGTAATGGGCTGAAAACGCCTGTTTTGGGACTCTGCAGAGAAAGTGTTTGCAGACTGCTGAATCCACACACGGGTTTAACTCTGGAAGTTGAGTGCACACATTGACAACCGTTCTGTTAGATAGCTGCGTTTTGGATTTAGAAGCACATATTTCCCTGTGCTTACTGCCGTTTCTTCCATATGCCGGTAATCGGCTGAAAACGCCTGTTTTGGGACTCTGCAGAGAAAGTGTTTGCAGACTGCTGAATCCACACACGGGTTTAACTCTGGAAGTTGAGTGCACACATTGACAACCGTTCTGTTAGATAGCTGCGTTTTGGATTTAGAAGCAGATATTTCCCTGTGCTTACTGCTGTTTCTTCCATATGCCGGTAATGGGCTGAAAACGCCTGTTTTGGGACTCTGCAGAGAAAGTGTTTGCAGACTGCTGAATCCACACACGGGTTTAACTCTGGAAGTTGAGTGCACACATTGATAACCGTTCTGTTAGATAGCTGCGTTTTGGATTTAGAAGCAGATATTTCCCTGTGCTTACTGCTGTTTCTTCCATATGCCGGTAATGGGCTGAAAACGCCTGTTTTGGGACTCTGCAGAGAAAGTGTTTGCAGACTGCTGAATCCACACACGGGTTTATCTCTGAAAGTTGAGTGCACACATTGACAACCGTTCTGTTAGATAGCTGCGTTTTGGATTTAGAAGCAGATATTTCCCTGTGCTTACTGCCGTTTCTTCCATATGCCGGTAATGGGCTGAAAACGCCTGTTTTGGGACTCTGCAGAGAAAGTGTTTGCAGACTGCTGAATCCACACACGGGTTTAACTCTGGAAGTTGAGTGCACACATTGACAACCGTTCTGTTAGATAGCTGCGTTTTGGATTTAGAAGCAGATATTTCCCTGTGCTTACTGCCGTTTCTTCCATATGCCGGTAATGGGCTGAAAACGCCTGTTTTGGGACTCTGCAGAGAAAGTGTTTGCAGACTGCTGAATCCACACACGGGTTTAACTCTGGAAGTTGAGTGCACACATTGACAACCGTTCTGTTAGATAGCTGCGTTTTGGATTTAGAAGCGGATATTTCCCTGGGCTTACTGCTGTTTCTTCCATATGCCGGTAATGGGCTGAAAACGCCTGTTTTGGGACTCTGCAGAGAAAGTGTTTGCAGACTGCTGAATCCACACACGGGTTTAACTCTGGAAGTTGAGTGCACACATTGACAACCGTTCTGTTAGATGGCTGCGTTTTGGATTTAGAAGCAGATATTTCCCTGTGCTTACTGCTGTTTCTTACATATGCCGGTAAAGGGCTGAAAACGACTGTTTTGGGACTCTGCAGAGAAAGTGTTTGCAGACTGCTGAATCCACACACGGGTTTAACTCTGGAAGTTGAGTGCACACATTGACAACCGTTCTGTTAGATAGCTGCGTTTTGGATTTAGAACCAGATATTTCCCTGTGCTTACTGCTGTTTCTTCCATATGCCGGTAATGGGCTGAAAACGCCTGTTTTGGGACTCTGCAGAGAAAGTGTTTGCAGACTGCTGAATCCACACACGGGTTTAACTCTGGAAGTTGAGTGCACACATTGATAACCGTTCTGTTAGATAGCTGCGTTTTGGATTTAGAAGCAGATATTTCCCTGTGCTTACTGCTGTTTCTTCCATATGCCGGTAATGGACTGAAAACGCCTGTTTTGGGACTCTGCAGAGAAAGTGTTTGCAGACTGCTGAATACACACACGGGTTTATCTCTGAAAGTTGAGTGCACACATTGACAACCGTTCTGTTAGATAGCTGCGTTTTGGATTTAGAAGCAGATATTTCCCTGTGCCTACTGCTGTTTCTTCCATATGCCGGTAATGGGCTGAAAACGCCTGTTTTGGGACTCTGCAGAGAAAGTGTTTGCAGACTGCTGAATCCACACACGGGTTTAACTCTGGAAGTTGAGTGCACACATTGACAACCGTTCTGTTAGATAGCTGCGTTTTGGATTTAGAAGCATATATTTCCCTGTGCTTACTGCCGTTTCTTCCATATGCCGGTAATGGGCTGAAAACGCCTGTTTTGGGACTCTGCAGAGAAAGTGTTTGCAGACTGCTGAATCCACACACGGGTTTAACTCTGGAAGTTGAGTGCACACATTGACAACCGTTCTGTTAGATAGCTGCGTTTTGGATTTAGAAGCGGATATTTCCCTGTGCTTACTGCTGTTTCTTCCATATGCCGGTAAAGGGCTGAAAACGCCTGTTTTGGGACTCTGCAGAGAAAGGGTTTGCAGACTGCTGAATCCACACACTGGTTTAACTCTGGAAGTTGAGTGCACACATTGACAACCGTTCTGTTAGATAGCTGCGTTTTGGATTTAGAAGCAGATATTTCCCTGTGCTTACTGCCGTTTCTTCCATATGCCGGTAATGGGCTGAAAACGCCTGTTTTGGGACTCTGCAGAGAAAGTGTTTGCAGACTGCTGAATCCACACACGGGTTTAACTCTGGAAGTTGAGTGCACACATTGACAACCGTTCTGTTAGATAGCTGCGTTTTGGATTTAGAAGCAGATATTTCCCTGTGCTTACTGCCGTTTCTTCCATATGCCGGTAATGGGCTGAAAACGCGTGTTTTGGGACTCTTCAGAGAAGATGTTTGCAGACTGCTGAATCCACACACGGGTTTAACTCTGGAAGTTGAGTGCACACATTGACAACCGTTCTGTTAGATAGCTGCGTTTTGGATTTAGAAGCAGATATTTCCCTGTGCTTACTGCTGTTTCTTCCATATGCCGGTAATGGGCTGAAAACGCCTGTTTTGGGACTCTGCAGAGAAAGTGTTTGCAGACTGCTGAATCCACACACGGGTTTATCTCTGGAAGTTGAGTGCACACATTGACAACCGTTCTGTTAGATAGCTGCGTTTTGGATTTAGAAGCAGATATTTCCCTGGGCTTACTGCTGTTTCTTCCATATGCCGGTAATGGGCTGAAAACGCCTGTTTTGGGACTCTGCAGAGAAAGTGTTTGCAGACTGCTGAATCCACACACGGGTTTAACTCTGGAAGTTGAGTGCACACATTGACAACCGTTCTGTTAGATAGCTGCGTTTTGGATTTAGAAGCAGATATTTCCCTGTGCTTACTGCCGTTTCTTCCATATGCCGGTAATGGGCTGAAAACGCCTGTTTTGGGACTCTGCAGAGAAAGTGTTTGCAGACTGCTGAATCCACACACGGGTTTAACTCTGGAAGTTGAGTGCACACATTGACAACCGTTCTGTTAGATAGCTGCGTTTTGGATTTAGAAGCAGATATTTCCCTGTGCTTACTGCTGTTTCTTCCATATGCCGGTAATGGGCTGAAAACGCCTGTTTTGGGACTCTGCAGAGAAAGTGTTTGCAGACTGCTGAATCCACACACGGGTTTAACTCTGGAAGTTGAGTGCACACATTGACAACCGTTCTGTTAGATAGCTGCGTTTTGGATTTAGAAGCAGATATTTCCCTGTGCTTACTGCTGTTTCTTCCATATGCCGGTAAAGGGCTGAAAACGCCTGTTTTGGGACTCTGCAGAGAAAGGGTTTGCAGACTGCTGAATCCACACACTGGTTTAACTCTGGAAGTTGAGTGCACACATTGACAACCGTTCTGTTAGATAGCTGCGTTTTGGATTTAGAAGCAGATATTTCCCTGTGCTTACTGCCGTTTCTTCCATATGCCGGTAATGGGCTGAAAACGCCTGTTTTGGGACTCGGCAGAGAAAGTGTTTGCAGACTGCTGAATCCACACACGGGTTTAACTCTGGAAGTTGAGTGCACACATTGACAACCGTTCTGTTAGATAGCTGCGTTTTGGATTTAGAAGCAGATATTTCCCTGTGCTTACTCCCGTTTCTTCCATATGCCGGTAATGGGCTGAAAACGCCTGTTTTGGGACTCTGCAGAGAAAGTGTTTGCAGACTGCTGAATCCACACACGGGTTTAACTCTGGAAGTTGAGTGCACACATTGACAACCGTTCTGTTAGATAGCTGCGTTTTGGATTTAGAAGCAGATATTTCCCTGTGCTTACTGCTGTTTCTTCCATATGCCGGTAATGGGCTGAAAACGCCTGTTTTGGGACTCTGCAGAGACAGTGTTTGCAGACTGCTGAATCCACACACGGGTTTATCTCTGGAAGTTGAGTGCACACATTGACAACCGTTCTGTTAGATAGCTGCGTTTTGGATTTAGAAGCAGATATTTCCCTGGGCTTACTGCTGTTTCTTCCATATGCCGGTAAAGGGCTGAAAACGCCTGTTTTGGGACTCTGCAGAGAAAGTGTTTGCAGACTGCTGAATCCACACACGGGTTTAACTCTGGAAGTTGAGTGCACACATTGACAACCGTTCTGTTAGATAGCTGCGTTTTGGATTTAGAAGCAGATATTTCCCTGTGCTTACTGCTGTTTCTTCCATATGCCGGTAAAGGGCTGGAAACGCCTGTTTTGGGACTCTGCAGAGAAAGTGTTTGCAGACTGCTGAATCCACACACGGGTTTAACTCTGGAAGTTGAGTGCACACATTGACAACCGTTCTGTTAGATAGCTGCGTTTTGGATTTAGAAGCAGATATTTCCCTGGGCTTACTGCTGTTTCTTCCATATGCCGGTAAAGGGCTGAAAACGCCTGTTTTGGGACTCTGCAGAGAGAGTGTTTGCAGACTGCTGAATCCACACACAGGTTTAACTCTGGAAGTTGAGTGCACACATTGACAACCGTTCTGTTAGATAGCTGCTTTTTGGATTTAGAAGCAGATATTTCCCTGTGCTTACTGCTGTTTCTTCCATATGCCGGTAATGGGCTGAAAACGTCTGTTTTGGGACTCTGCAGAGAAAGTGTTTGCAGACTGCTGAATCCACACACGGGTTTAACTCTGGAAGTTGAGTGCACACATTGACAACCGTTCTGTTAGATAGCTGCGTTTTGGATTTAGAAGCAGATATTTCCCTGGTCTTACTGCTGTTTCTTCCATATGCCGGTAATGGGCTGAAAACGCCTGTTTTGGGACTCTGCAGAGAAAGTGTTTGCAGACTGCTGAATCCACACACGGGTTTAACTCTGGAAGTTGAGTGCACACATTGACAACCGTTCTGTTAGATAGCTGCATTTTGGATTTAGAAGCAGATATTTCCCTGTGCTTACTGCCGTTTCTTCCATACGCCAGTAATGGGCTGAAAACGCCTGTTTTGGGACTCTGCAGAGAAGATGTTTGCAGACTGCTGAATCCACACACGGGTTTAACTCTGGAAGTTGAGTGCACACATTGACAACAGTTCTGTTAGATAGCTGCGTTTTGGATTTAGAAGCACATATTTCCCTGTGCTTACTGCCGTTTCTTCCATATGCCGGTAATGGGCTGAAAACGCCTGTTTTGGGACTCTGCAGAGAAAGTGTTTGCAGACTGCTGAATCCACACACGGGTTTAACTCTGGAAGTTGAGTGCACACATTGACAACCGTTCTGTTAGATAGCTGCGTTTTGGATTTAGAAGCAGATATTTCCCTGTGCTTACTGCCGTTTCTTCCATATGCCGGTAATGGGCTGAAAACGCCTGTTTTGGGACTCTGCAGAGAAAGTGTTTGCAGACTGCTGAATCCACACACGGGTTTAACTCTGGAAGTTGAGTGCACACATTGACAACCGTTCTGTTAGATAGCTGCGTTTTGGATTTAGAAGCAGATATTTCCCTGTGCTTACTGCCGTTTCTTCCATATGCCGGTAATGGGCTGAAAACGCCTGTTTTGGGACTCTGCAGAGAAAGTTTTGCAGACTGCTGAATCCACACACGGGTTTATCTCTGGAAGTTGAGTGCACACATTGACAACCGTTCTGTTAGATAGCTGCGTTTTGGATTTAGAAGCAGATATTTCCCTGTGCTTACTGCTGTTTCTTCCATATGCCGGTAATGGGCTGAAAACGCCTGTTTTGGGACTCTGCAGAGAAAGTGTTTGCAGACTGCTGAATCCACACACGGGTTTAACTCTGGAAGTTGAGTGCACACATTGACAACCGTTCTGTTAGATAGCTGCGTTTTGGATTTAGAAGCAGATATTTCCCTGTGCTTACTGCTGTTTCTTCCATATGCCAGTAAAGGGCTGAAAACGCCTGTTTTGGGACTCTGCAGAGAAAGTGTTTGCAGACTGCTGAATCCACACACGGGTTTAACTCTGGAAGTTGAGTGCACACATTGACAACCGTTCTGTTAGATAGCTGCGTTTTGGATTTAGAAGCAGATATTTCCCTGTGCTTACTGCTGTTTCTTCCATATGCCGGTAATGGGCTGAAAACGCCTGTTTTGGGACTCTGCAGAGAAAGTGTTTGCAGACTGCTGAATCCACACACGGGTTTAACTCTGGAAGTTGAGTGCACACATTGACAACCGTTCTGTTAGATAGCTGCGTTTTGGATTTAGAAGCAGATATTTCCCTGTGCTTACTGCTGTTTATTCCATATGCCGGTAAAGGGCTGAAAACGCCTGTTTTGGGACTCTGCAGAGAAAGTGTTTGCAGACTGCTGAATCCACACACGGGTTTAACTCTGGAAGTTGAGTGCACACATTGACAACCGTTCTGTTAGATAGCTGCGTTTTGGATTTAGAAGCACATATTTCCCTGTGCTTACTGCCGTTTCTTCCATATGCCGGTAATCGGCTGAAAACGCGTGTTTTGGGACTCTGCAGAGAAGATGTTTGCAGACTGCTGAATCCACACACCGGTTTAACTCTGGAAGTTGAGTGCACACATTGACAACCGTTCTGTTAGATAGCTGCGTTTTGGATTTAGAAGCAGATATTTCCCTGTGCTTACTGCTGTTTCTTCCATATGCCGGTAATGGACTGAAAACGCCTGTTTTGGGACTCTGCAGAGAAAGTGTTTGCAGACTGCTGAATACACACACGGGTTTATCTCTGAAAGTTGAGTGCACACATTGACAACCGTTCTGTTAGATAGCTGCGTTTTGGATTTAGAAGCAGATATTTCCCTGTGCCTACTGCTGTTTCTTCCATATGCCGGTAATGGGCTGAAAACGCCTGTTTTGGGACTCTGCAGAGAAAGTGTTTGCAGACTGCTGAATCCACACACGGGTTTAACTCTGGAAGTTGAGTGCACACATTGACAACCGTTCTGTTAGATAGCTGCGTTTTGGATTTAGAAGCAGATATTTCCCTGTGCTTACTGCCGTTTCTTCCATATGCCGGTAATGGGCTGAAAACGCCTGTTTTGGGACTCTGCAGAGAAAGTGTTTGCAGACTGCTGAATCCACACACGGGTTTAACTCTGGAAGTTGAGTGCACACATTGACAACCGTTCTGTTAGATAGCTGCGTTTTGGATTTAGAAGCGGATATTTCCCTGGGCTTACTGCTGTTTCTTCCATATGCCGGTAATGGGCTGAAAACGCCTGTTTTGGGACTCTGCAGAGAAAGTGTTTGCAGACTGCTGAATCCACACACGGGTTTAACTCTGGAAGTTGAGTGCACACATTGACAACCGTTCTGTTAGATAGCTGCGTTTTGGATTTAGAAGCAGATATTTCCCTGTGCTTACTGCTGTTTCTTCCATATGCCGGAAAAGGGCTGAAAACGCCTGTTTTGGGACTCTGCAGAGAAAGTGTTTGCAGACTGCTGAATCCACACACGGGTTTAACTCTGGAAGTTGAGTGCACACATTGACAACCGTTCTGTTAGATAGCTGCGTTTTGGATTTAGAAGCAGATATTTCCCTGTGCTTACTGCCGTTTCTTCCATATGCCGGTAATGGGCTGAAAACGCCTGTTTTGGGACTCTGCAGAGAAAGTGTTTGCAGACTGCTGAATCCACACACGGGTTTAACTCTGGAAGTTGAGTGCACACATTGACAACCGTTCTGTTAGATAGCTGCGTTTTGGATTTAGAAGCAGATATTTCCCTGTGCTTACTGCTGTTTCTTCCATATGCCGGTAAAGGGCTGAAAACGCCTGTTTTGGGACTCTGCAGAGAAAGGGTTTGCAGACTGCTGAATCCACACACTGGTTTAACTCTGGAAGTTGAGTGCACACATTGACAACCGTTCTGTTAGATAGCTGCGTTTTGGATTTAGAAGCAGATATTTCCCTGTGCTTACTGCCGTTTCTTCCATATGCCGGTAATGGGCTGAAAACGCCTGTTTTGGGACTCTGCAGAGAAAGTGTTTGCAGACTGCTGAATCCACACACGGGTTTAACTCTGGAAGTTGAGTGCACACATTGACAACCGTTCTGTTAGATAGCTGCGTTTTGGATTTAGAAGCAGATATTTCCCTGTGCTTACTGCCGTTTCTTCCATATGCCGGTAATGGGCTGAAAACGCCTGTTTTGGGACTCTGCAGAGAAAGTGTTTGCAGACTGCTGAATCCACACACGGGTTTAACTCTGGAAGTTGAGTGCACACATTGACAACCGTTCTGTTAGATAGCTGCGTTTTGGATTTAGAAGCAGATATTTCCCTGGGCTTACTGCTGTTTCTTCCATATGCCGGTAATGGGCTGAAAACGCCTGTTTTGGGACTCTGCAGAGAAAGGGTTTGCAGACTGCTGAATCCACACACGGGTTTAACTCTGGAAGTTGAGTGCACACATTGACAACCGTTCTGTTAGATAGCTGCG
Source organism: Aotus nancymaae (assembly GCF_030222135.1). Taxonomy (NCBI): domain Eukaryota; kingdom Metazoa; phylum Chordata; class Mammalia; order Primates; family Aotidae; genus Aotus; species Aotus nancymaae. The sequence continues at coordinate 17,036 of NW_026989270.1, forward strand.
TTTTGGATTTAGAAGCAGATATTTCCCTGTGCTTACTGCCGTTTCTTCCATATGCCGGTAAAGGGCTGAAAACGCCAGCTTTGGGACTCTGCAGAGAAAGGGTTTGCAGACTGCTGAATCCACACACGGGTTTAACTCTGGAAGTTGAGTGCACACATTGACAACCGTTCTGTTACATAGCTGCGTTTTGGATTTAGAAGCAGATATTTCCCTGTGCTTACTGCTGTTTCTTCCATATGCCGGTAAAGGGCTGAAAACGCCTGTTTTGGGACTCTGCAGAGAAAGTGTTTGCAGACTGCTGAATCCACACACGGGTTTAACTCTGGAAGTTGAGTGCACACATTGACAACCGTTCTGTTAGATAGCTGCGTTTTGGATTTAGAAGCAGATATTTCCCTGTGCTTACTGCTGTTTCTTCCATATGCCGGTAATGGGCTGAAAACGCCTGTTTTGGGACTCTGCAGAGAAAGTGTTTGCAGACTGCTGAATCCACACACGGGTTTAACTCTGGAAGTTGAGTGCACACATTGACAACCGTTCTGTTAGATAGCTGCGTTTTGGATTTAGAAGCAGATATTTCCCTGTGCTTACTGCTGTTTCTTCCATATGCCGGTAAAGGGCTGAAAACGCCTGTTTTGGGACTCTGCAGAGAAAGTGTTTGCAGACTGCTGAATCCACACACGGGTTTAACTCTGGAAGTTGAGTGCACACATTGACAACCGTTCTGTTAGATAGCTGCGTTTTGGATTTAGAAGCACATATTTCCCTGTGCTTACTGCCGTTTCTTCCATATGCCGGTAATGGGCTGAAAACGCGTGTTTTGGGACTCTTCAGAGAAGATGTTTGCAGACTGCTGAATCCACACACGGGTTTAACTCTGGAAGTTGAGTGCACACATTGACAACCGTTCTGTTAGATAGCTGCGTTTTGGATTTAGAACCAGATATTTCCTGTGCTTACTGCTGTTTCTTCCATATGCCGGTAATGGGCTGAAAACGCCTGTTTTGGGACTCTGCAGAGAAAGTGTTTGCAGACTGCTGAATCCACACACGGGTTTAACTCTGGAAGTTGAGTGCACACATTGACAACCGTTCTGTTAGATAGCTGCGTTTTGGATTTAGAAGCAGATATTTCCCTGTGCTTACTGCTGTTTCTTCCATATGCCGGTAATGGGCTGAAAACGCCTGTTTTGGGACTCTGCAGAGAAAGTGTTTGCAGACTGCTGAATCCACACACGGGTTTATCTCTGGAAGTTGAGTGCACACATTGACAACCGTTCTGTTAGATAGCTGCGTTTTGGATTTAGAAGCAGATATTTCCCTGTGCTTACTGCTGTTTCTTCCATATGCCGGTAATGGGCTGAAAACGCCTGTTTTGGGACTCTGCAGAGAAAGTGTTTGCAGACTGCTGAATCCACACACGGGTTTAACTCTGGAAGTTGAGTGCACACATTGACAACCGTTCTGTTAGATAGCTGCGTTTTGGATTTAGAAGCAGATATTTCCCTGTGCTTACTGCCGTTTCTTCCATATGCCGGTAATGGGCTGAAAACGCCTGTTTTGGGACTCTGCAGAGAAAGTGTTTGCAGACTGCTGAATCCACACACGGGTTTAACTCTGGAAGTTGAGTGCACACATTGACAACCGTTCTGTTAGATAGCTGCGTTTTGGATTTAGAAGCAGATATTTCCCTGTGCTTACTGCTGTTTCTTCCATATGCCGGTAATGGGCTGAAAACGCCTGTTTTGGGACTCTGCAGAGAAAGTGTTTGCAGACTGCTGAATCCACACACGGGTTTAACTCTGGAAGTTGAGTGCACACATTGACAACCGTTCTGTTAGATAGCTGCGTTTTGGATTTAGAAGCAGATATTTCCCTGTGCTTACTGCTGTTTCTTCCATATGCCGGTAAAGGGCTGAAAACGCCTGTTTTTTTGACTCTGCAGAGAAAGGGTTTCCAGACTGCTGAATCCACACACTGGTTTAACTCTGGAAGTTGAGTGCACACATTGACAACCGTTCTGTTAGATAGCTGCGTTTTGGATTTAGAAGCAGATATTTCCCTGTGCTTACTGCCGTTTCTTCCATATGCCGTGTAATGGGCTGAAAACGCCTGTTTTGGGACTCTGCAGAGAAAGTGTTTGCAGAATGCTGAATCCACACACGGGTTTAACTCTGGAAGTTGAGTGCACACATTGACAACCGTTCTGTTAGATAGCTGCGTTTTGGATTTTAGAAGCAGATATTTCCCTGTGCTTACTCCCGTTTCTTCCATATGCCGGTAATGGGCTGAAAACGCTGTTTTGGACTCTGCAGAGAAAGTGTTTGCAGACTGCTGAATCCACACACGGGTTTAACTCTGGAAGTTGAGTGCACACATTGACAACCGTTCTGTTAGATAGCTGCGTTTTGGATTTAGAAGCAGATATTTCCCTGTGCTTACTGCTGTTTCTTCCATATGCCGGTAATGGGCTGAAAACGCCTGTTTTGGGACTCTGCAGAGACAGTGTTTGCAGACTGCTGAATCCACACACGGGTTTATCTCTGGAAGTTGAGTGCACACATTGACAACCGTTCTGTTAGATAGCTGCGTTTTGGATTTAGAAGCAGATATTTCCCTGGGCTTACTGCTGTTTCTTCCATATGCCGGTAAAGGGCTGAAAACGCCTGTTTTGGGACTCTGCAGAGAAAGTGTTTGCAGACTGCTGAATCCACACACGGGTTTAACTCTGGAAGTTGAGTGCACACATTGACAACCGTTCTGTTAGATAGCTGCGTTTTGGATTTAGAAGCAGATATTTCCCTGTGCTTACTGCTGTTTCTTCCATATGCCGGTAAAGGGCTGGAAACGCCTGTTTTGGGACTCTGCAGAGAAAGTGTTTGCAGACTGCTGAATCTACACACGGGTTTAACTCTGGAAGTTGAGTGCACACATTGACAACCGTTCTGTTAGATAGCTGCGTTTTGGATTTAGAAGCAGATATTTCCCTGGGCTTACTGCTGTTTCTTCCATATGCCGGTAAAGGGCTGAAAACGCCTGTTTTGGGACTCTGCAGAGAGAGTGTTTGCAGACTGCTGAATCCACACACAGGTTTAACTCTGGAAGTTGAGTGCACACTTTGACAACCGTTCTGTTAGATAGCTGCGTTTTGGATTTAGAAGCACATATTTCCCTGTGCTTACTGCCGTTTCTTCCATATGCCGGTAATGGGCTGAAAACGCCTGTTTTGGGACTCTGCAGAGAAAGTGTTTGCAGACTGCTGAATCCACACACGGGTTTAACTCTGGAAGTTGAGTGCACACATTGACAACCGTTCTGTTAGATAGCTGCGTTTTGGATTTAGAAGCAGATATTTCCCTGTGCTTACTGCCGTTTCTTCCATATGCCGGTAATGGGCTGAAAACGCCTGTTTTGGGACTCTGCAGAGAAAGTGTTTGCAGACTGCTGAATCCACACACGGGTTTAACTCTGGAAGTTGAGTGCACACATTGACAACCGTTCTGTTAGATAGCTGCGTTTTGGATTTAGAAGCAGATATTTCCCTGTGCTTACTGCCGTTTCTTCCATATGCCGGTAATGGGCTGAAAACGCCTGTTTTGGGACTCTGCAGAGAAAGTGTTTGCAGACTGCTGAATCCACACACGGGTTTAACTCTGGAAGTTGAGTGCACACATTGACAACCGTTCTGTTAGATAGCTGCGTTTTGGATTTAGAAGCAGATATTTCCCTGTGCTTACTGCTGTTTCTTCCATATGCCGGTAATGGGCTGAAAACGCCTGTTTTGGGACTCTGCAGAGAAAGTGTTTGCAGACTGCTGAATCCACACACGGGTTTAACTCTGGAAGTTGAGTGCACACATTGACAACCGTTCTGTTAGATAGCTGCGTTTTGGATTTAGAAGCAGATATTTCCCTGTGCTTACTGCTGTTTCTTCCATATGCCGGTAAAGGGCTGAAAACGCCTGTTTTGGGACTCTGCAGAGAAAGGGTTTGCAGACTGCTGAATCCACACACGGGTTTAACTCTGGAAGTTGAGTGCACACATTGACAACCGTTCTGTTAGATAGCTGCGTTTTGGATTTAGAAGCACATATTTCCCTGTGCTTACTGCCGTTTCTTCCATATGCCGGTAATCGGCTGAAAACGCGTGTTTTGGGACTCTGCAGAGAAGATGTTTGCAGACTGCTGAATCCACACACCGGTTTAACTCTGGAAGTTGAGTGCACACATTGACAACCGTTCTGTTAGATAGCTGCGTTTTGGATTTAGAAGCAGATATTTCCCTGTGCTTACTGCCGTTTCTTCCATATGCCGGTAATGGGCTGAAAACGCCTGTTTTGGGACTCTGCAGAGAAAGTGTTTGCAGACTGCTGAATCCACACACGGGTTTAACTCTGGAATTGAGTGCACACATTGACAACCGTTCTGTTAGATAGCTGCGTTTTGGATTTAGAAGCACATATTTCCCTGTGCTTACTGCCGTTTCTTCCATATGCCGGTAATGGGCTGAAAACGCCTGTTTTGGGACTCTGAAGAGAAAGTGTTTGCAGACTGCTGAATCCACACACGGGTTTAACTCTGGAAGTTGAGTGCACACATTGACAACCGTTCTGTTAGATAGCTGCGTTTTGGATTTAGAAGCAGATATTTCCCTGTGCTTACTGCCGTTTCTTCCATATGCCGGTAATGGGCTGAAAACGCCTGTTTTGGGACTCTGCAGAGAAAGTGTTTGCAGACTGCTGAATCCACACACGGGTTTAACTCTGGAAGTTGAGTGCACACATTGACAACCGTTCTGTTAGATAGCTGCTTTTTGGATTTAGAAGCAGATATTTCCCTGTGCTTACTGCCGTTTCTTCCATATGCCGGTAATGGGCTGAAAACGCCTGTTTTGGGACTCTGCAGAGAAAGTGTTTGCAGACTGCTGAATCCACACACGGGTTTATCTCTGGAAGTTGAGTGCACACATTGACAACCGTTCTGTTAGATAGCTGCGTTTTGGATTTAGAAGCAGATATTTCCCTGTGCTTACTGCCGTTTCTTCCATATGCCGGAAATGGGCTGAAAACGCCTGTTTTGGGACTCTGCAGAGAAAGTGTTTGCAGACTGCTGAATCCACACACGGGTTTATCTCTGGAAGTTGAGTGCACACATTGACAACCGTTCTGTTAGATAGCTGCGTTTTGGATTTAGAAGCAGATATTTCCCTGTGCTTACTGCTGTTTCTTACATATGCCGGTTAAGGGCTGAAAACGCCTGTTTTGGGACTCTGCAGAGAAAGTGTTTGCAGACTGCTGAATCCACACACGGGTTTAACTCTGGAAGTTGAGTGCACACATTGACAACCGTTCTGTTAGATAGCTGCGTTTTGGATTTAGAAGCAGATATTTCCCTGTGCTTACTGCTGTTTCTTCCATATGCCGGTAATGGGCTGAAAACGCCTGTTTTGGGACTCTGCAGAGAAAGTGTTTGCAGACTGCTGAATCCACACACGGGTTTATCTCTGGAAGTTGAGTGCACACATTGACAACCGTTCTGTTAGATAGCTGCGTTTTGGATTTAGAAGCAGATATTTCCCTGTGCTTACTGCTGTTTCTTCCATATGCCGGTAATGGGCTGAAAACGCCTGTTTTGGGACTCTGCAGAGAAAGTGTTTGCAGACTGCTGAATCCACACACGGGTTTAACTCTGGAAGTTGAGTGCACACATTGACAACCGTTCTGTTAGATAGCTGCGTTTTGGATTTAGAAGCAGATATTTCCCTGTGCTTACTGCCGTTTCTTCCATATGCCGGTAATCGGCTGAAAACGCCTGTTTTGGGACTCTGCAGAGAAAGTGTTTGCAGACTGCTGAATCCACACACGGGTTTAACTCTGGAAGTTGAGTGCACACATTGACAACCGGTCTGTTAGATAGCTGCGTTTTGGATTTAGAACCAGATATTTCCCTGTGCTTACTGCTGTTTCTTCCATATGCCGGTAATGGGCTGAAAACGCCTGTTTTGGGACTCTGCAGAGAAAGTGTTTGCAGACTGCTGAATCCACACACGGGTTTAACTCTGGAAGTTGAGTGCACACATTGACAACCGTTCTGTTAGATAGCTGCGTTTTGGATTTAGAAGCAGATATTTCCCTGTGCTTACTGCTGTTTCTTCCATATGCCGGTAATGGGCTGAAAACGCCTGTTTTGGGACTCTGCAGAGAAAGTGTTTGCAGACTGCTGAATCCACACACGGGTTTATCTCTGAAAGTTGAGTGCACACATTGACAACCGTTCTGTTAGATAGCTGCGTTTTGGATTTAGAAGCAGATATTTCCCTGTGCTTACTGCTGTTTCTTCCATATGCCGGTAATGGGCTGAAAACGCCTGTTTTGGGACTCTGCAGAGAAAGTGTTTGCAGACTGCTGAATCCACACACGGGTTTAACTCTGGAAGTTGAGTGCACACATTGACAACCGTTCTGTTAGATAGCTGCGTTTTGGATTTAGAAGCAGATATTTCCCTGTGCTTACTGCTGTTTCTTCCATATGCCGGTAAAGGGCTGAAAACGCCTGTTTTGGGACTCTGCAGAGAAAGTGTTTGCAGACTGCTGAATCCACACACGGGTTTAACTCTGGAAGTTGAGTGCACACATTGACAACCGTTCTGTTAGATAGCTGCGTTTTGGATTTAGAAGCGGATATTTCCCTGGGCTTACTGCCGTTTCTTCCATATGCCGGTAATGGGCTGAAAACGCCTGTTTTGGGACTCTGCAGAGAAAGTGTTTGCAGACTGCTGAATCCACACACGGGTTTAACTCTGGAAGTTGAGTGCACACATTGACAACCGTTCTGTTAGATAGCTGCGTTTTGGATTTAGAAGCAGATATTTCCCTGTGCTTACTGCCGTTTCTTCCATATGCCGGTAATGGGCTGAAAACGCCTGTTTTGGGACTCTGCAGAGAAAGTGTTTGCAGACTGCTGAATCCACACACGGGTTTAACTCTGGAAGTTGAGTGCACACATTGACAACCGTTCTGTTAGATAGCTGCGTTTTGGATTTAGAAGCAGATATTTCCCTGGGCTTACTGCCGTTTCTTCCATACGCCGGTAATGGGCTGAAAACGCCTGTTTTGGGACTCTGCAGAGAAGATGTTTGCAGACTGCTGAATCCACACACGGGTTTAACTCTGGAAGTTGAGTGCACACATTGACAACCGTTCTGTTAGATAGCTGCGTTTTGGATTTAGAAGCACATATTTCCCTGTGCTTGCTGCTCTTTCTTCCATATGCCGGTAATGGCCTGAAAACGCCTGTTTTGGGACTCTGCAGAGAAAGTGTTTGCAGACTGCTGAATCCACACACGGGTTTAACTCTGGAAGTTGAGTGCACACATTGACAACCGTTCTGTTAGATAGCTGCGTTTTGGATTTAGAAGCAGATATTTCCCTGTGCTTACTGCCGTTTCTTCCATATGCCGGTAATGGGCTGAAAACGCCTGTTTTGGGACTCTGCAGAGAAAGTGTTTGCAGACTGCTGAATCCACACACGGGTTTATCTCTGGAAGTTGAGTGCACACATTGACAACCGTTCTGTTAGATAGCTGCGTTTTGGATTTAGAAGCAGATATTTCCCTGGGCTTACTGCTGTTTCTTCCATATGCCGGTAAAGGGCTGAAAACGCCTGTTTTGGGACTCTGCAGAGAAAGTGTTTGCAGACTGCTGAATCCACACACGGGTTTAACTCTGGAAGTTGAGTGCACACATTGACAACCGTTCTGTTAGATAGCTTCATTTTGGATTTAGAAGCAGATATTTCCCTGTGCTTACTGCCGTTTCTTCCATATGCCGGTAATGGGCTGAAAACGCCTGTTTTGGGACTCTGCAGAGAAAGTGTTTGCAGACTGCTGATTCCACACACGGGTTTAACTCTGGAAGTTGAGTGCACACATTGACAACCGTTCTGTTAGATAGCTGCGTTTTGGATTTAGAAGCAGATATTTCCCTGTGCTTACTGCTGTTTCTTCCATATGCCGGTAATGGGCTGAAAATGCCTGTTTTGGGACTCTGCAGAGAATGTGTTTGCAGACTGCTGAATCCACACACGGGTTTAACTCTGGAAGTTGAGTGCACACATTGACAACCGTTCTGTTAGGTAGCTGCGTTTTGGATTTAGAAGCAGATATTTCCCTGGGCTTACTGCTGTTTCTTCCATATGCCGGTAAAGGGCTGAAAACGCCTGTTTTGGGACTCTGCAGAGAAAGTGTTTGCAGACTGCTGAATCCACACACGGGTTTAACTCTGGAAGTTGAGTGCACACATTGACAACCGTTCTGTTAGATAGCTGCTTTTTGGATTTAGAAGCAGATATTTCCCTGTGCTTACTGCTGTTTCTTCCATATGCCGGTAATGGGCTGAAAACGTCTGTTTTGGGACTCTGCAGAGAAAGTGTTTGCAGACTGCTGAATCCACACACGGGTTTAACTCTGGAAGTTGAGTGCACACATTGACAACCGTTCTGTTAGATAGCTGCGTTTTGGATTTAGAAGCAGATATTTCCCTGTGCTTACTGCTGTTTCTTCCATATGCCGGTAAAGGGCTGAAAACGCCTGTTTTGGGACTCTGCAGAGAAAGTGTTTGCAGACTGCTGAATCCACACACGGGATTAACTCTGGAAGTTCAGTGCACACATTGACAACCGTTCTGTTAGATAGCTGCGTTTTGGATTTAGAAGCAGATATTTCCCTGTGCTTACTGCCGTTTCTTCCATATGCCGGTAATGGGCTGAAAACGCCTGTTTTGGGACTCTGCAGAGAAAGTGTTTGCAGACTGCTGAATCCACACACGGGTTTAACTCTGGAAGTTGAGTGCACACATTGACAACCGTTCTGTTAGATAGCTGCGTTTTGGATTTAGAAGCAGATATTTCCCAGTGCTTACTGCTGTTTCTTCCATATGCCGGTAATGGGCTGAAAACGCCTGTTTTGGGACTCTGCAGAGAAAGTGTTTGCAGACTGCTGAATCCACACACGGGTTTAACTCTGGAAGTTGAGTGCACACATTGACAACCGTTCTGTTAGATAGCTGCGTTTTGGATTTAGAAGCAGATATTTCCCTGTGCTTACTGCTGTTTCTTCCATATGCCGGTAATGGGCTGAAGACGCCTGTTTTGGGACTCTGCAGAGAAAGTGTTTGCAGACTGCTGAATCCACACACGGGTTTAACTCTGGAAGTTGAGTGCACACATTGACAACCGTTCTGTTAGATAGCTGCGTTTTGGATTTAGAAGCAGATATTTCCCTGGGCTTACTGCTGTTTCTTCCATATGCCGGTAATGGGCTGAAAATGACTGTTTTGGGACTCTGCAGAGAAAGGGTTTGCAGACTGCTGAATACACACACGGGTTTAACTCTGGAAGTTGAGTGCACACATTGACAACCGTTCTGTTAGATAGCTGCGTTTTGGATTTAGAAGCAGATATTTGCCTGTGCTTACTGCTGTTTCATCCATATGCCGGTAAAGGGCTGAAAACGCCTGTTTTGGGACTCTGCAGAGAAAGGGTTTGCAGACTGCTGAATCCACACACTGGTTTAACTCTGGAAGTTGAGTGCACACATTGACAACCGTTCTGTTAGATAGCTGCGTTTTGGATTTAGAAGCAGATATTTCCCTGTGCTTACTGCCGTTTCTTCCATATGCCGGTAATGGGCTGAAAACGCCTGTTTTGGGACTCTGCAGAGAAAGTGTTTGCAGACTGCTGAATCCACACACGGGTTTAACTCTGGAAGTTGAGTGCACACATTGACAACCGTTCTGTTAGATAGCTGCGTTTTGGATTTAGAAGCAGATATTTCCCAGTGCTTACTGCTGTTTCTTCCATATGCCGGTAATGGGCTGAAAACGCCTGTTTTGGGACTCTGCAGAGAAAGTATTTGCAGACTGCTGAATCCACACACGGGTTTAACTCTGGAAGTTGAGTGCACACATTGACAACCGTTCTGTTAGATAGCTGCGTTTTGGATTTAGAAGCAGATATTTCCCTGTGCTTACTGCCGTTTCTTCCATAAGCCGGTAATGGGCTGAAAACGCCTGTTTTGGGACTCTGCTGAGAAAGTGTTTGCAGACTGCTGAATCCACACACGGGTTTAACTCTGGAAGTTGAGTGCACACATTGACAACCGTTCTGTTAGATAGCTGCGTTTTGGATTTAGAAGCAGATATTTCCCTGTGCTTACTGCTGTTTCTTCCATATGCCGGTAATGGGCTGAAAACGCCTGCTTTGGGACTCTGCAGAGAATGTGTATGCAGACTGCTGAATCCACACACGGGTTTAACTCTGGAAGTTGAGTGCACACATTGACAACCGTTCTGTTAGATGGCTGCGTTTTGGATTTAGAAGCAGATATTTCCCTGGGCTTACTGCTGTTTCTTCCATATGCCGGTAAAGGGCTGAAAACGCCTGTTTTGGGACTCTGCAGAGAAAGTGTTTGCAGACTGCTGAATCCACACACGGGTTTAACTCTGGAAGTTGAGTGCACACATTGACAACCGTTCTGTTAGATAGCTGCTTTTTGGATTTAGAAGCAGATATTTCCCTGTGCTTACTGCTGTTTCTTCCATATGCCGGTAATGGGCTGAAAACGTCTGTTTTGGGACTCTGCAGAGAAAGTGTTTGCAGACTGCTGAATCCACACACGGGTTTAACTCTGGAAGTTGAGTGCACACATTGACAACCGTTCTGTTAGATAGCTGCGTTTTGGATTTAGAAGCAGATATTTCCCTGTGCTTACTGCTGTTTCTTCCATATGCCGGTAAAGGGCTGAAAACGCCTGTTTTGGGACTCTGCAGAGAAAGTGGTTGCAGACTGCTGAATCCACACACGGGTTTAACTCTGGAAGTTGAGTGCACACATTGACAACCGTTCTGTTAGATAGCTGCGTTTTGGATTTAGAAGCAGATATTTCCCTGTGCTTACTGCCGTTTCTTCCATATGCCGGTAATGGGCTGAAAACGCCTGTTTTGGGACTCTGCAGAGAAAGTGTTTGCAGACTGCTGAATCCACACACGGGTTTAACTCTGGAAGTTGAGTGCACACATTGACAACCGTTCTGTTAGATAGCTGCGTTTTGGATTTAGAAGCAGATATTTCCCAGTGCTTACTGCTGTTTCTTCCATATGCCGGTAATGGGCTGAAAACGCCTGTTTTGGGACTCTGCAGAGAAAGTGTTTGCAGACTGCTGAATCCACACACGGGTTTAACTCTGGAAGTTGAGTGCACACATTGACAACCGTTCTGTTAGATAGCTGCGTTTTGGATTTAGAAGCAGATATTTCCCTGTGCTTACTGCTGTTTCTTCCATATGCCGGTAATGGGCTGAAAACGCCTGTTTTGGGACTCTGCAGAGAAAGTGTTTGCAGACTGCTGAATCCACACACGGGTTTAACTCTGGAAGTTGAGTGCACACATTGACAACCGTTCTGTTAGATAGCTGCGTTTTGGATTTAGAAGCAGATATTTCCCTGGGCTAACTGCTGTTTCTTCCATATGCCGGTAATGGGCTGAAAATGACTGTTTTGGGACTCTGCAGAGAAAGGGTTTGCAGACTGCTGAATACACACACGGGTTTAACTCTGGAAGTTGAGTGCACACATTGACAACCGTTCTGTTAGATAGCTGCGTTTTGGATTTAGAAGCAGATATTTCCCTGTGCTTACTGCTGTTTCATCCATATGCCGGTAAAGGGCTGAAAACGCCTGTTTTGGGACTCTGCAGAGAAAGGGTTTGCAGACTGCTGAATCCACACACTGGTTTAACTCTGGAAGTTGAGTGCACACATTGACAACCGTTCTGTTAGATAGCTGCGTTTTGGATTTAGAAGCAGATATTTCCCTGTGCTTACTCCCGTTTCTTCCATATGTCGGTAATGGGCTGAAAACGCCTGTTTTGGGACTCTGCAGAGAAAGTGTTTGCAGACTGCTGAATCCACACACGGGTTTAACTCTGGAAGTTGAGTGCACACATTGACAACCGTTCTGTTAGATAGCTGCGTTTTGGATTTAGAAGCAGATATTTCCCTGTGCTTACTGCCGTTTCTTCCATATGCCGGTAATGGGCTGAAAACGCCTGTTTTGGGACTCTGCAGAGAAGATGTTTGCAGACTGCTGAATCCACACACGGGTTTAACTCTGGAAGTTGAGTGCACACATTGACAACCGTTCTGTTAGATAGCTGCGTTTTGGATTTAGAAGCAGATATTTCCCTGTGCTTACTGCTCTTTCTTCCATATGCCGGTAATGGCCTGCAAACGCCTGTTTTGGAACTCTGCAGAGAAAGTGTTTGCAGACTGCTGAATCCACACACGGGTTTAACTCTGGAAGTTGAGTGCACACATTGACAACCGTTCTGTTAGATAGCTGCGTTTTGGATTTAGAAGCAGATATTTCCCTGTGCTTACTGCCGTTTCTTCCATATGCCGGTAATGGGCTGAAAACGCCTGTTTTGGGACTCTGCAGAGAAAGTGTTTGCAGACTGCTGAATCCACACACGGGTTTAACTCTGGAAGTTGAGTGCACACATTGACAACCGTTCTGTTAGATAGCTGCGTTTTGGATTTAGAAGCAGATATTTCCCTGTGCTTACTGCTGTTTCTTCCATATGCCGGTAATGGGCTGAAGACGCCTGTTTTGGGACTCTGCAGAGAAAGTGTTTGCAGACTGCTGAATCCACACACGGGTTTAACTCTGGAAGTTGAGTGCACACATTGACAACCGTTCTGTTAGATAGCTGCGTTTTGGATTTAGAAGCAGATATTTCCCTGGGCTTACTGCTGTTTCTTCCATATGCCGGTAATGGGCTGAAAATGACTGTTTTGGGACTCTGCAGAGAAAGGGTTTGCAGACTGCTGAATACACACACGGGTTTAACTCTGGAAGTTGAGTGCACACATTGACAACCGTTCTGTTAGATAGCTGCGTTTTGGATTTAGAAGCAGATATTTGCCTGTGCTTACTGCTGTTTCATCCATATGCCGGTAAAGGGCTGAAAACGCCTGTTTTGGGACTCTGCAGAGAAAGGGTTTGCAGACTGCTGAATCCACACACTGGTTTAACTCTGGAAGTTGAGTGCACACATTGACAACCGTTCTGTTAGATAGCTGCGTTTTGGATTTAGAAGCAGATATTTCCCTGTGCTTACTGCCGTTTCTTCCATATGCCGGTAATGGGCTGAAAACGCCTGTTTTGGGACTCTGCAGAGAAAGTGTTTGCAGACTGCTGAATCCACACACGGGTTTAACTCTGGAAGTTGAGTGCACACATTGACAACCGTTCTGTTAGATAGCTGCGTTTTGGATTTAGAAGCAGATATTTCCCAGTGCTTACTGCTGTTTCTTCCATATGCCGGTAATGGGCTGAAAACGCCTGCTTTGGGACTCTGCAGAGAAAGTGTTTGCAGACTGCTGAATCCACACACGGGTTTAACTCTGGAAGTTGAGTGCACACATTGACAACCGTTCTGTTAGATAGCTGCGTTTTGGATTTAGAAGCAGATATTTCCCTGTGCTTACTGCCGTTTCTTCCATATGCCGGTAATGGGCTGAAAACGCCTGTTTTGGGACTCTGCAGAGAAAGTGTTTGCAGACTGCTGAATCCACACACGGGTTTAACTCTGGAAGTTGAGTGCACACATTGACAACCGTTCTGTTAGATAGCTGCGTTTTGGATTTAGAAGCAGATATTTCCCTGGGCTTACTGCTGTTTCTTCCATATGCCGGTAATGGGCTGAAAACGACTGTTTTGGGACTCTGCAGAGAAAGGGTTTGCAGACTGCTGAATACACACACGGGTTTAACTCTGGAAGTTGAGTGCACACATTGACAACCGTTCTGTTAGATAGCTGCGTTTTGGATTTAGAAGCAGATATTTCCCTGTGCTTACTGCTGTTTCATCCATATGCCGGTAAAGGGCTGAAAACGCCTGTTTTGGGACTCTGCAGAGAAAGGGTTTGCAGACTGCTGAATCCACACACTGGTTTAACTCTGGAAGTTGAGTGCACACATTGACAACCGTTCTGTTAGATAGCTGCGTTTTGGATTTAGAAGCAGATATTTCCCTGTGCTTACTGCCGTTTCTTCCATATGCCGGTAATGGGCTGAAAACGCCTTTTTTGGGACTCTGCAGAGAAAATGTTTGCAGACTGCTGAATCCACACACGAGTTTATCTCTGGAAGTTGAGTGCACACATTGACAACCGTTCTGTTAGATAGCTGCGTTTTGGATTTAGAAGCAGATATTTCCATGGGCTTACTGCTGTTTCTTCCATATGCCGGTAAAGGGCTGAAAACGCCTGTTTTGGGACTCTGCAGAGAAAGTGTTTGCAGACTGCTGAATCCACACACGGGTTTAACTCTGGAAGTTGAGTGCACACATTGACAACCGTTCTGTTAGATAGCTTCATTTTGGATTTAGAAGCAGATATTTCCCTGTGCTTACTGCTGTTTCTTCCATATGCCGGTAATGGGCTGAAAACGCCTGTTTTGGGACTCTGCAGAGAAAGTGTTTGCAGACTGCTGAATCCACACACAGGTTTAACTCTGGAAGTTGAGTGCACACATTGACAACCGTTCTGTTAGATAGCTGCGTTTTGGATTTAGAAGCAGATATTTCCCTGAGCTTACTGCTGTTTCTTCCATATGCCGGTAATGGGCTGAAAACGCCTGTTTTGGGACTCTGCAGAGAATGTGTTTGCAGACTGCTGAATCCACACACGGGTTTAACTCTGGAAGTTGAGTGCACACATTGACAACCGTTCTGTTAGATAGCTGCGTTTTGGATTTAGAAGCAGATATTTCCCTGGGCTTACTGCTGTTTCTTCCATATGCCGGTAAAGGGCTGAAAACGCCTGTTTTGGGACTCTGCAGAGAAAGTGTTTGCAGACTGCTGAATCCACACACGGGTTTAACTCTGGAAGTTGAGTGCACACATTGACAACCGTTCTGTTAGATAGCTGCGTTTTGGATTTAGAAGCAGATATTTCCCTGTGCTTACTGCTGTTTCTTCCATATGCCGGTAAAGGGCTGAAAACGCCTGTTTTGGGACTCTGCAGAGAAAGTGTTTGCAGACTGCTGAATCCACACACGGGTTTAACTCTGGAAGTTGAGTGCACACATTGACAACCGTTCTGTTAGATAGCTGCGTTTTGGATTTAGAAGCAGATATTTCCCTGTGCTTACTGCTGTTTCTTCCATATGCCGGTAAAGGGCTGAAAACGCCTGTTTTGGGACTCTGCAGAGAAAGTGTTTGCAGACTGCTGAATCCACACACGGGATTAACTCTGGAAGTTGAGTGCACACATTGACAACCGTTCTGTTAGATAGCTGCGTTTTGGATTTAGAAGCAGATATTTCCCTGTGCTTACTGCCGTTTCTTCCATATGCCGGTAATGGGCTGAAAACGCCTGTTTTGGGACTCTGCAGAGAAAGTGTTTGCAGACTGCTGAATCCACACACGGGTTTAACTCTGGAAGTTGAGTGCACACATTGACAACCGTTCTGTTAGATAGCTGCGTTTTGGATTTAGAAGCAGATATTTCCCAGTGCTTACTGCTGTTTCTTCCATATGCCGGTAATGGGCTGAAGACGCCTGTTTTGGGACTCTGCAGAGAAAGTGTTTGCAGACTGCTGAATCCACACACGGGTTTAACTCTGGAAGTTGAGTGCACACATTGACAACCGTTCTGTTAGATAGCTGCGTTTTGGATTTAGAAGCAGATATTTCCCTGGGCTTACTGCCGTTTCTTCCATATGCCGGTAATGGGCTGAAAATGACTGTTTTGGGACTCTGCAGAGAAAGGGTTTGCAGACTGCTGAATACACACACGGGTTTAACTCTGGAAGTTGAGTGCACACATTGACAACCGTTCTGTTAGATAGCTGCGTTTTGGATTTAGAAGCAGATATTTGCCTGTGCTTACTGCTGTTTCTTCCATATGCCGGTAAAGGGCTGAAAACGCCTGTTTTGGGACTCTGCAGAGAAAGGGTTTGCAGACTGCTGAATCCACACACTGGTTTAACTCTGGAAGTTGAGTGCACACATTGACAACCGTTCTGTTAGATAGCTGCGTTTTGGATTTAGAAGCAGATATTTCCCTGTGCTTACTGCCGTTTCTTCCATATGCCGGTAATGGGCTGAAAACGCCTGTTTTGGGACTCTGCAGAGAAAGTGTTTGCAGACTGCTGAATCCACACACGGGTTTAACTCTGGAAGTTGAGTGCACATATTGACAACCGTTCTGTTAGAGAGCTGCGTTTTGGATTTAGAAGCAGATATTTCCCAGTGCTTACTGCTGTTTCTTCCATATGCCGGTAATGGGCTGAAAACGCCTGTTTTGGGACTCTGAAGAGAAAGTGTTTGCAGACTGCTGAATCCACACACGGGTTTAACTCTGGAAGTTGAGTGCACACATTGACAACCGTTCTGTTAGATAGCTGCGTTTTGGATTTAGAAGCAGATATTTCCCTGTGCTTACTGCCGTTTCTTCCATATGCCGGTAATGGGCTGAAAACGCCTGTTTTGGGACTCTGCAGAGAAAGTGTTTGCAGACTGCTGAATCCACACACGGGTTTAACTCTGGAAGTTGAGTGCACACATTGACAACCGTTCTGTTAGATAGCTGCGTTTTGGATTTAGAAGCAGATATTTCCCTGGGCTTACTGCTGTTTCTTCCATATGCCGGTAATGGGCTGAAAACGACTGTTTTGGGACTCTGCAGAGAAAGGGTTTGCAGACTGCTGAATACACACACGGGTTTAACTCTGGAAGTTGAGTGCACACATTGACAACCGTTCTGTTAGATAGCTGCGTTTTGGATTTAGAAGCAGATATTTCCCTGTGCTTACTGCTGTTTCATCCATATGCCGGTAAAGGGCTGAAAACGCCTGTTTTGGGACTCTGCAGAGAAAGGGTTTGCAGACTGCTGAATCCACACACTGGTTTAACTCTGGAAGTTGAGTGCACACATTGACAACCGTTCTGTTAGATAGCTGCGTTTTGGATTTAGAAGCAGATATTTCCCTGTGCTTACTGCTGTTTCTTCCATATGCCGGTAATGGGCTGAAAACGCCTGTTTTGGGACTCTGCAGAGAAAGTGTTTGCAGACTGCTGAATCCACACACGAGTTTATCTCTGGAAGTTGAGTGCACACATTGACAACCGTTCTGTTAGATAGCTGCGTTTTGGATTTAGAAGCAGATATTTCCCTGGGCTTACTGCTGTTTCTTCCATATGCCGGTAAAGGGCTGAAAACGCCTGTTTTGGGACTCTGCAGAGAAAGTGTTTGCAGACTGCTGAATCCACACACGGGTTTAACTCTGGAAGTTGAGTGCACACATTGACAACCGTTCTGTTAGATAGCTTCATTTTGGATTTAGAAGCAGATATTTCCCTGTGCTTACTGCTGTTTCTTCCATATGCCGGTAATGGGCTGAAAACGCCTGTTTTGGGACTCTGCAGAGAAAGTGTTTGCAGACTGCTGAATCCACACACGGGTTTAACTCTGGAAGTTGAGTGCACACATTGACAACCGTTCTGTTAGATAGCTGCGTTTTGGATTTAGAAGCAGATATTTCCCTGGGCTTACTGCCGTTTCTTCCATATGCCGGTAAAGGGCTGAAAACGCCTGTTTTGGGACTCTGCAGAGAAAGTGTTTGCAGACTGCTGAATCCACACACGGGTTTAACTCTGGAAGTTGAGTGCACACATTGACAACCGTTCTGTTAGATAGCTGCGTTTTGGATTTAGAAGCAGATATTTCCCTGTGCTTACTGCTGTTTCTTCCATATGCCGGTAAAGGGCTGAAAACGCCTGTTTTGGGACTCTGCAGAGAAAGTGTTTGCAGACTGCTGAATCCACACACGGGTTTAACTCTGGAAGTTGAGTGCACACATTGACAACCGTTCTGTTAGATAGCTGCGTTTTGGATTTAGAAGCAGATATTTCCCTGTGCTTACTGCTGTTTCTTCCATATGCCGGTAAAGGGCTGAAAACGCCTGTTTTGGGACTCTGCAGAGAAAGTGTTTGCAGACTGCTGAATCCACACACGGGATTAACTCTGGAAGTTGAGTGCACACATTGACAACCGTTCTGTTAGATAGCTGCGTTTTGGATTTAGAAGCAGATATTTCCCTGTGCTTACTGCCGTTTCTTCCATATGCCGGTAATGGGCTGAAAACGCCTGTTTTGGGACTCTGCAGAGAAAGTGTTTGCAGACTGCTGAATCCACACACGGGTTTAACTCTGGAAGTTGAGTGCACACATTGACAACCGTTCTGTTAGATAGCTGCGTTTTGGATTTAGAAGCAGATATTTCCCAGTGCTTACTGCTGTTTCTTCCATATGCCGGTAATGGGCTGAAAACGCCTGTTTTGGGACTCTGCAGAGAAAGTGTTTGCAGACTGCTGAATCCACACACGGGTTTAACTCTGGAAGTTGAGTGCACACATTGACAACCGTTCTGTTAGATAGCTGCGTTTTGGATTTAGAAGCAGATATTTCCCTGTGCTTACTGCTGTTTCTTCCATATGCCGGTAATGGGCTGAAGACGCCTGTTTTGGGACTCTGCAGAGAAAGTGTTTGCAGACTGCTGAATTCACACACGGGTTTAACTCTGGAAGTTGAGTGCACACATTGACAACCGTTCTGTTAGATAGCTGCGTTTTGGATTTAGAAGCAGATATTTCCCTGGGCTTACTGCTGTTTCTTCCATATGCCGGTAATGGGCTGAAAATGACTGTTTTGGGACTCTGCAGAGAAAGGGTTTGCAGACTGCTGAATACACACACGGGTTTAACTCTGGAAGTTGAGTGCACACATTGACAACCGTTCTGTTAGATAGCTGCGTTTTGGATTTAGAAGCAGATATTTGCCTGTGCTTACTGCTGTTTCATCCATATGCCGGTAAAGGGCTGAAAACGCCTGTTTTGGGACTCTGCAGAGAAAGGGTTTGCAGACTGCTGAATCCACACACTGGTTTAACTCTGGAAGTTGAGTGCACACATTGACAACCGTTCTGTTAGATAGCTGCGTTTTGGATTTAGAAGCAGATATTTCCCTGTGCTTACTGCCGTTTCTTCCATATGCCGGTAATGGGCTGAAAACGCCTGTTTTGGGACTCTGCAGAGAAAGTGTTTGCAGACTGCTGAATCCACACACGGGTTTAACTCTGGAAATTGAGTGCACATATTGACAACCGTTCTGTTAGATAGCTGCGTTTTGGATTTAGAAGCAGATATTTCCCAGTGCTTACTGCTGTTTCTTCCATATGCCGGTAATGGGCTGAAAACGCCTGTTTTGGGACTCTGAAGAGAAAGTGTTTGCAGACTGCTGAATCCACACACGGGTTTAACTCTGGAAGTTGAGTGCACACATTGACAACCGTTCTGTTAGATAGCTGCGTTTTGGATTTAGAAGCAGATATTTCCCTGTGCTTACTGCCGTTTCTTCCATATGCCGGTAATGGGCTGAAAACGCCTGTTTTGGGACTCTGCAGAGAAAGTGTTTGCAGACTGCTGAATCCACACACGGGTTTAACTCTGGAAGTTGAGTGCACACATTGACAACCGTTCTGTTAGATAGCTGCGTTTTGGATTTAGAAGCAGATATTTCCCTGGGCTTACTGCTGTTTCTTCCATATGCCGGTAATGGGCTGAAAACGACTGTTTTGGGACTCTGCAGAGAAAGGGTTTGCAGACTGCTGAATACACACACGGGTTTAACTCTGGAAGTTGAGTGCACACATTGACAACCGTTCTGTTAGATAGCTGCGTTTTGGATTTAGAAGCAGATATTTCCCTGTGCTTACTGCTGTTTCATCCATATGCCGGTAAAGGGCTGAAAACGCCTGTTTTGGGACTCTGCAGAGAAAGGGTTTGCAGACTGCTGAATCCACACACTGGTTTAACTCTGGAAGTTGAGTGCACACATTGACAACCGTTCTGTTAGATAGCTGCGTTTTGGATTTAGAAGCAGATATTTCCCTGTGCTTACTGCCGTTTCTTCCATATGCCGGTAATGGGCTGAAAACGCCTGTTTTGGGACTCTGCAGAGAAAGTGTTTGCAGACTGCTGAATCCACACACGAGTTTATCTCTGGAAGTTGAGTGCACACATTGACAACCGTTCTGTTAGATAGCTGCGTTTTGGATTTAGAAGCAGATATTTCCCTGGGCTTACTGCTGTTTCTTCCATATGCCGGTAAAGGGCTGAAAACGCCTGTTTTGGGACTCTGCAGAGAAAGTGTTTGCAGACTGCTGAATCCACACACGGGTTTAACTCTGGAAGTTGAGTGCACACATTGACAACCGTTCTGTTAGATAGCTTCATTTTGGATTTAGAAGCAGATATTTCCCTGTGCTTACTGCTGTTTCTTCCATATGCCGGTAATGGGCTGAAAACGCCTGTTTTGGGACTCTGCAGAGAAAGTG
Source organism: Aotus nancymaae (assembly GCF_030222135.1). Lineage (NCBI taxonomy): Eukaryota > Metazoa > Chordata > Mammalia > Primates > Aotidae > Aotus > Aotus nancymaae. Next base: position 37,487 of record NW_026989270.1, read on the forward strand.
TTTGCAGACTGCTGAATCCACACACAGGTTTAACTCTCGAAGTTGAGTGCACACATTGACAACCGTTCTGTTAGATAGCTGCGTTTTGGATTTAGAAGCAGATATTTCCCTGTGCTTACTGCCGTTTCTTCCATATGCCGGTAAAGGGCTGAAAACGCCTGTTTTGGGACTCTGCAGAGAAAGTGTTTGCAGACTGCTGAATCCACACACCGGTTTAACTCTGGAAGTTGAGTGCACACATTGACAACCGTTCTGTTAGATAGCTGCGTTTTGGATTTAGAAGCACATATTTCCCTGAGCTTACTGCCGTTTCTTCCATATGCCGGTAATGGGCTGAAAACGCGTGTTTTGGGACTCTGCAGAGAAGATGTTTGCAGACTGCTGAATCCACACACGGGTTTAACTCTGGAAGTTGAGTGCACGCATTGGCAACCGTTCTGTTAGATAGCTTCGTTTTGGATTTAGAAGCAGATATTTCCCTGTGCTTACTGCCGTTTCTTCCATATGCCGGTAATGGGCTGAAAACGCCTGTTTTGGGACTCTGCAGAGAAAGTGTTTGCAGACTGCTGAATCCACACACGGGTTTAACTCTGGAAGTTGAGTGCACACATTGACAACCGTTCTGTTAGATAGCTGCGTTTTGGATTTAGAAGCAGATATTTCCCTGTGCTTACTGCTGTTTCTTCCATATGCCGGTAATGGGCTGAAAACGCCTGTTTTGGGACTCTGCAGAGAATGTGTATGCAGACTGCTGAATCCACACACGGGTTTAACTCTGGAAGTTGAGTGCACACATTGACAACCGTTCTGTTAGATGGCTGCGTTTTGGATTTAGAAGCAGATATTTCCCTGGGCTTACTGCTGTTTCTTCCATATGCCGGTAAAGGGCTGAAAACGCCTGTTTTGGGACTCTGCAGAGAAAGTGTTTGCAGACTGCTGAATCCACACACGGGTTTAACTCTGGAAGTTGAGTGCACACATTGACAACCGTTCTGTTAGATAGCTGCTTTTTGGATTTAGAAGCAGATATTTCCCTGTGCTTACTGCTGTTTCTTCCATATGCCGGTAATGGGCTGAAAACGTCTGTTTTGGGACTCTGCAGAGAAAGTGTTTGCAGACTGCTGAATCCACACACGGGTTTAACTCTGGAAGTTGAGTGCACACATTGACAACCGTTCTGTTAGATAGCTGCGTTTTGGATTTAGAAGCAGATATTTCCCTGTGCTTACTGCTGTTTCTTCCATATGCCGGTAAAGGGCTGAAAACGCCTGTTTTGGGACTCTGCAGAGAAAGTGGTTGCAGACTGCTGAATCCACACACGGGTTTAACTCTGGAAGTTGAGTGCACACATTGACAACCGTTCTGTTAGATAGCTGCGTTTTGGATTTAGAAGCAGATATTTCCCTGTGCTTACTGCCGTTTCTTCCATATGCCGGTAATGGGCTGAAAACGCCTGTTTTGGGACTCTGCAGAGAAAGTGTTTGCAGACTGCTGAATCCACACACGGGTTTAACTCTGGAAGTTGAGTGCACACATTGACAACCGTTCTGTTAGATAGCTGCGTTTTGGATTTAGAAGCAGATATTTCCCAGTGCTTACTGCTGTTTCTTCCATATGCCGGTAATGGGCTGAAAACGCCTGTTTTGGGACTCTGCAGAGAAAGTGTTTGCAGACTGCTGAATCCACACACGGGTTTAACTCTGGAAGTTGAGTGCACACATTGACAACCGTTCTGTTAGATAGCTGCGTTTTGGATTTAGAAGCAGATATTTCCCTGTGCTTACTGCTGTTTCTTCCATATGCCGGTAATGGGCTGAAAACGCCTGTTTTGGGACTCTGCAGAGAAAGTGTTTGCAGACTGCTGAATCCACACACGGGTTTAACTCTGGAAGTTGAGTGCACACATTGACAACCGTTCTGTTAGATAGCTGCGTTTTGGATTTAGAAGCAGATATTTCCCTGGGCTAACTGCTGTTTCTTCCATATGCCGGTAATGGGCTGAAAATGACTGTTTTGGGACTCTGCAGAGAAAGGGTTTGCAGACTGCTGAATACACACACGGGTTTAACTCTGGAAGTTGAGTGCACACATTGACAACCGTTCTGTTAGATAGCTGCGTTTTGGATTTAGAAGCAGATATTTCCCTGTGCTTACTGCTGTTTCATCCATATGCCGGTAAAGGGCTGAAAACGCCTGTTTTGGGACTCTGCAGAGAAAGGGTTTGCAGACCGCTGAATCCACACACTGGTTTAACTCTGGAAGTTGAGTGCACACATTGACAACCGTTCTGTTAGATAGCTGCGTTTTGGATTTAGAAGCAGATATTTCCCTGTGCTTACTCCCGTTTCTTCCATATGTCGGTAATGGGCTGAAAACGCCTGTTTTGGGACTCTGCAGAGAAAGTGTTTGCAGACTGCTGAATCCACACACGGGTTTAACTCTGGAAGTTGAGTGCACACATTGACAACCGTTCTGTTAGATAGCTGCGTTTTGGATTTAGAAGCAGATATTTCCCTGGGCTTACTGCCGTTTCTTCCATATGCCGGTAATGGGCTGAAAACGCCTGTTTTGGGACTCTGCAGAGAAGATGTTTGCAGACTGCTGAATCCACACACGGGTTTAACTCTGGAAGTTGAGTGCACACATTGACAACCGTTCTGTTAGATAGCTGCGTTTTGGATTTAGAAGCACATATTTCCCTGTGCTTACTGCTCTTTCTTCCATATGCCGGTAATGGCCTGAAAACGCCTGTTTTGGAACTCTGCAGAGAAAGTGTTTGCAGACTGCTGAATCCACACACGGGTTTAACTCTGGAAGTTGAGTGCACACATTGACAACCGTTCTGTTAGATAGCTGCGTTTTGGATTTAGAAGCAGATATTTCCCTGTGCTTACTGCCGTTTCTTCCATATGCCGGTAATGGGCTGAAAACGCCTGTTTTGGGACTCTGCAGAGAAAGTGTTTGCAGACTGCTGAATCCACACACGGGTTTAACTCTGGAAGTTGAGTGCACACATTGACAACCGTTCTGTTAGATAGCTGCGTTTTGGATTTAGAAGCACATATTTCCCTGTGCTTACTGCTGTTTCTTCCATATGCCGGTAATGGGCTGAAAACGCCTGTTTTGGGACTCTGCAGAGAAAGTGTTTGCAGACTGCTGAATCCACACACGGGTTTATCTCTGGAAGTTGAGTGCACACATTGACAACCGTTCTGTTAGATAGCTGCATTTTGGATTTAGAAGCAGATATTTCCCTGTGCTTACTGCTGTTTCTTCCATATGCCGGTAATGGGCTGAAAACGCCTGTTTTGGGACTCTGCAGAGAAAGTGTTTGCAGACTGCTGAATCCACACACGGGTTTAACTCTGGAAGTTGAGTGCACACATTGACAACCGTTCTGTTAGATAGCTGCGTTTTGGATTTAGAAGCAGATATTTCCCTGTGCTTACTGCTGTTTCTTCCATATGCCGGTAAAGGGCTGAAAACGCCTGTTTTGGGACTCTGCAGAGAAAGTGTTTGCAGACTGCTGAATCCACACACGGGTTTAACTCTGGAAGTTGAGTGCACACATTGACAACCGTTCTGTTAGATTGCTGCATTTTGGATTTAGAAGCAGATATTTCCCTGTGCTTACTGCTGTTTCTTCCATATGCCGGTAATGTGCTGAAAACGCCTGTTTTGGGACTCTGCAGAGAAAGTGTTTGCAGACTGCTGAATCCACACACGGGTTTAACTCTGGAAGTTGAGTGCACACATTGACAACCGTTCTGTTAGATAGCTGCGTTTTGGATTTAGAAGCAGATATTTCCCTGTGCTTACTGCCGTTTCTTCCATATGCCGGTAATGGGCTGAAAACGCCTGTTTTGGGACTCTGCAGAGAAAGTGTTTGCAGACTGCTGAATCCACACACGGGTTTAACTCTGGAAGTTGAGTGCACACATTGACAACCGTTCTGTTAGATAGCTGCGTTTTGGATTTAGAAGCAGATATTTCCCTGGGCTTACTGCTGTTTCTTCCATATGCCGGTAATGGGCTGAAAACGCCTGTTTTGGGACTCTGCAGAGAAAGTGTTTGCAGACTGCTGAATCCACACACGAGTTTAACTCTGGAAGTTGAGTGCACACATTGACAACCGTTCTGTTAGATAGCTGCGTTTTGGATTTAGAAGCAGATATTTCCCTGTGCTTACTGCTGTTTCTTCCATATGCCGGTAATGGGCTGAAAACGCCTGTTTTGGAACTCTGCAGAGAAAGTGTTTGCAGACTGCTGAATCCACACACGGGTTTATCTCTGGAAGTTGAGTGCACACATTGACAACCGTTCTGTTAGATAGCTGCGTTTTGGATTTAGAAGCAGATATTTCCCTGTGCTTACTGCTGTTTCTTCCATATGCCGGTAATGGGCTGAAAACGCCTGTTTTGGGACTCTGCAGAGAAAGTGTTTGCAGACTGCTGAATCCACACACGGGTTTAACTCTGGAAGTTGAGTGCACACATTGACAACCGTTCTGTTAGATAGCTGCGTTTTGGATTCAGAAGCAGATATTTCCCAGTGCTTACTGCTGTTTCTTCCATATGCCGGTAATGGGCTGAAAACGCCTGTTTTGGGACTCTGCAGAGAAAGTGTTTGCAGACTGCTGAATCCACACACGGGTTTAACTCTGGAAGTTGAGTGCACACATTGACAACCGTTCTGTTAGATAGCTGCGTTTTGGATTTAGAAGCAGATATTTCCCAGTGCTTACTGCTGTTTCTTCCATATGCCGGTAATGGGCTGAAAACGCCTGTTTTGGGACTCTGCAGAGAAAGTGTTTGCAGACTGCTGAATCCACACACGGGTTTAACTCTGGAAGTTGAGTGCACACATTGACAACCGTTCTGTTAGATAGCTGCGTTTTGGATTTAGAAGCAGATATTTCCCTGTGCTTACTGCTGTTTCTTCCATATGCCGGTAATGGGCTGAAAACGCCTGTTTTGGGACTCTGCAGAGAAAGTGTTTGCAGACTTCTGAATCCACACACGGGTTTAACTCTGGAAGTTGAGTGCACACATTGACAACCGTTCTGTTAGATAGCTGCGTTTTGGATTTAGAAGCAGATATTTCCCTGGGCTAACTGCTGTTTCTTCCATATGCCGGTAATGGGCTGAAAATGACTGTTTTGGGACTCTGCAGAGAAAGGGTTTGCAGACTGCTGAATACACACACGGGTTTAACTCTGGAAGTTGAGTGCACACATTGACAACCGTTCTGTTAGATAGCTGCGTTTTGGATTTAGAAGCAGATATTTCCCTGTGCTTACTGCTGTTTCATCCATATGCCGGTAAAGGGCTGAAAACGCCTGTTTTGGGACTCTGCAGAGAAAGGGTTTGCAGACTGCTGAATCCACACACTGCTTTAACTCTGGAAGTTGAGTGCACACATTGACAACCGTTCTGTTAGATAGCTGCGTTTTGGATTTAGAAGCAGATATTTCCCTGTGCTTACTCCCGTTTCTTCCATATGTCGGTAATGGGCTGAAAACGCCTGTTTTGGGACTCTGCAGAGAAAGTGTTTGCAGACTGCTGAATCCACACACGGGTTTAACTCTGGAAGTGGAGTGCACACATTGACAACCGTTCTGTTAGATAGCTGCGTTTTGGATTTAGAAGCAGATATTTCCCTGGGCTTACTGCCGTTTCTTCCATATGCCGGTAATGGGCTGAAAACGCCTGTTTTGGGACTCTGCAGAGAAGATGTTTCCAGACTGCTGAATCCACACACGGGTTTAACTCTGGAAGTTGAGTGCACACATTGACAACCGTTCTGTTAGATAGCTGCGTTTTGGATTTAGAAGCACATATTTCCCTGTGCTTACTGCTCTTTCTTCCATATGCCGGTAATGGCCTGAAAACGCCTGTTTTGGGACTCTGCAGAGAAAGTGTTTGCAGACTGCTGAAACCACACACGGGTTTAACTCTGGAAGTTGAGTGCACACATTGACAACCGTTCTGTTAGATAGCTGCGTTTTGGATTTAGAAGCAGATATTTCCCTGTGCTTACTGCCGTTTCTTCCATATGCCGGTAATGGGCTGAAAACGCCTGTTTTGGGACTCTGCAGAGAAAGTGTTTGCAGACTGCTGAATCCACACACGGGTTTAACTCTGGAAGTTGAGTGCACACATTGACAACCGTTCTGTTAGATAGCTGCGATTTGGATTTAGAAGCAGATATTTCCCTGTGCTTACTGCTGTTTCTTCCATATGCCGGTAATGGGCTGAAAACGCCTGTTTTGGGACTCTGCAGAGAAAGTGTTTGCAGACTGCTGAATCCACACACGGGTTTAACTCTGGAAGTTGAGTGCACACATTGACAACCGTTCTGTTAGATAGCTGCGTTTTGGATTTAGAAGCAGATATTTCCCTGTGCTTACTGCTGTTTCTTCCATATGCCGATAAAGGGCTGAAAACTCCTGTTTTGGGACTCTGCAGAGAAAGGGTTTGCAGACTGCTGAATCCACACACTGGTTTAACTCTGGAAGTTGAGTGCACACATTGACAACCGTTCTGTTAGATAGCTGCGTTTTGGATTTAGAAGCAGATATTTCCCTGTGCTTACTGCCGTTTCTTCCATATGCCGGTAATGGGCTGAAAACGCCTGTTTTGGGACTCTGCAGAGAAAGTGTTTGCAGACTGCTGAATCCACACACGGGTTTAACTCTGGAAGTTGAGTGCACACATTGACAACCGTTCTGTTAGATAGCTGCGTTTTGGATTTAGAAGCAGATATTTCCCTGTGCTTACTGCTGTTTCTTCCATATGCCGGTAATGGGCTGAAAACGCCTGTTTTGGGACTCTGCAGAGAAAGTGTTTGCAGACTGCTGAATCCACACACGGGTTTAACTCTGGAAGTTGAGTGCACACATTGACAACCGTTCTGTTAGATAGCTGCGTTTTGGATTTAGAAGCAGATATTTCCCTGTGCTTTCTGCCGTTTCTTCCATATGCCGGTAATGGGCTGAAAACGCCTGTTTTGGGACTCTGCAGAGAAAGTGTTTGCAGACTGCTGAATCCACACACGGGTTTAACTCTGGAAGTTGAGTGCACACATTGACAACCGTTCTGTTAGATAGCTGCTTTTTGGATTTAGAAGCAGATATTTCCCTGTGCTTACTGCTGTTTCTTCCATATGCCGGTAATGGGCTGAAAACGTCTGTTTTGGGACTCTGCAGAGAAAGTGTTTGCAGACTGCTGAATCCACACACGGGTTTAACTCTGGAAGTTGAGTGCACACATTGACAACCGTTCTGTTAGATAGCTGCGTTTTGGATTTAGAAGCAGATATTTCCCTGTGCTTACTGCCGTTTCTTCCATATGCCGGTAAAGGGCTGAAAACGCCTGTTTTGGGACTCTGCAGAGAAAGTGTTTGCAGACTGCTGAATCCACACACGGGTTTAACTCTGGAAGTTGAGTGCACACATTGACAACCGTTCTGTTAGATAGCTGCGTTTTGGATTTAGAAGCAGATATTTCCCTGGGCTTACTGCTGTTTCTTCCATATGCCGGTAATGGGCTGAAAACGTCTGTTTTGGGACTCTGCAGAGAAAGTGTTTGCAGACTGCTGAATCCACACACGGGTTTAACTCTGGAAGTTGAGTGCACACATTGACAACCGTTCTGTTAGATAGCTGCGTTTTGGATTTAGAAGCAGATATTTCCCTGTGCTTACTGCCGTTTCTTCCATATGCCGGTAATGGGCTGAAAACGCCTGTTTTGGAACTCTGCAGAGAAAGTGTTTGCAGACTGCTGAATCCACACACGGGTTTATCTCTGGAAGTTGAGTGCACACATTGACAACCGTTCTGTTAGATAGCTGCGTTTTGGATTTAGAAGCAGATATTTCCCTGTGCTTACTGCTGTTTCTTCCATATGCCGGTAATGGGCTGAAAACGCCTGTTTTGGGACTCTGCAGAGAAAGTGTTTGCAGACTGCTGAATCCACACACGGGTTTAACTCTGGAAGTTGAGTGCACACATTGACAACCGTTCTGTTAGATAGCTGCGTTTTGGATTCAGAAGCAGATATTTCCCAGTGCTTACTGCTGTTTCTTCCATATGCCGGTAATGGGCTGAAAACGCCTGTTTTGGGACTCTGCAGAGAAAGTGTTTGCAGACTGCTGAATCCACACACGGGTTTAACTCTGGAAGTTGAGTGCACACATTGACAACCGTTCTGTTAGATAGCTGCGTTTTGGATTTAGAAGCAGATATTTCCCAGTGCTTACTGCTGTTTCTTCCATATGCCGGTAATGGGCTGAAAACGCCTGTTTTGGGACTCTGCAGAGAAAGTGTTTGCAGACTGCTGAATCCACACACGGGTTTAACTCTGGAAGTTGAGTGCACACATTGACAACCGTTCTGTTAGATAGCTGCGTTTTGGATTTAGAAGCAGATATTTCCCTTTGCTTACTGCTGTTTCTTCCATATGCCGGTAATGGGCTGAAAACGCCTGTTTTGGGACTCTGCAGAGAAAGTGTTTGCAGACTTCTGAATCCACACACGGGTTTAACTCTGGAAGTTGAGTGCACACATTGACAACCGTTCTGTTAGATAGCTGCGTTTTGGATTTAGAAGCAGATATTTCCCTGGGCTAACTGCTGTTTCTTCCATATGCCGGTAATGGGCTGAAAATGACTGTTTTGGGACTCTGCAGAGAAAGGGTTTGCAGACTGCTGAATACACACACGGGTTTAACTCTGGAAGTTGAGTGCACACATTGACAACCGTTCTGTTAGATAGCTGCGTTTTGGATTTAGAAGCAGATATTTCCCTGTGCTTACTGCTGTTTCATCCATATGCCGGTAAAGGGCTGAAAACGCCTGTTTTGGGACTCTGCAGAGAAAGGGTTTGCAGACTGCTGAATCCACACACTGGTTTAACTATGGAAGTGAGTGCACACATTGACAACCGTTCTGTTAGATAGCTGCGTTTTGGATTTAGAAGCAGATATTTCCCTGTGCTTACTCCCGTTTCTTCCATATGTCGGTAATGGGCTGAAAACGCCTGTTTTGGGACTCTGCAGAGAAAGTGTTTGCAGACTGCTGAATCCACACACGGGTTTAACTCTGGAAGTTGAGTGCACACATTGACAACCGTTCTGTTAGATAGCTGCGTTTTGGATTTAGAAGCAGATATTTCCCTGGGCTTACTGCCGTTTCTTCCATATGCCGGTAATGGGCTGAAAACGCCTGTTTTGGGACTCTGCAGAGAAGATGTTTCCAGACTGCTGAATCCACACACGGGTTTAACTCTGGAAGTTGAGTGCACACATTGACAACCGTTCTGTTAGATAGCTGCGTTTTGGATTTAGAAGCACATATTTCCCTGTGCTTACTGCTCTTTCTTCCATATGCCGGTAATGGCCTGAAAACGCCTGTTTTGGGACTCTGCAGAGAAAGTGTTTGCAGACTGCTGAAACCACACACGGGTTTAACTCTGGAAGTTGAGTGCACACATTGACAACCGTTCTGTTAGATAGCTGCGTTTTGGATTTAGAAGCAGATATTTCCCTGTGCTTACTGCCGTTTCTTCCATATGCCGGTAATGGGCTGAAAACGCCTGTTTTGGGACTCTGCAGAGAAAGTGTTTGCAGACTGCTGAATCCACACACGGGTTTAACTCTGGAAGTTGAGTGCACACATTGACAACCGTTCTGTTAGATAGCTGCGTTTTGGATTTAGAAGCAGATATTTCCCTGTGCTTACTGCTGTTTCTTCCATATGCCGGTAATGGGCTGAAAACGCCTGTTTTGGGACTCTGCAGAGAAAGTGTTTGCAGACTGCTGAATCCACACACGGGTTTAACTCTGGAAGTTGAGTGCACACATTGACAACCGTTCTGTTAGATAGCTGCGTTTTGGATTTAGAAGCAGATATTTCCCTGTGCTTACTGCTGTTTCTTCCATATGCCGGTAAAGGGCTGAAAACTCCTGTTTTGGGACTCTGCAGAGAAAGGGTTTGCAGACTGCTGAATCCACACACTGGTTTAACTCTGGAAGTTGAGTGCACACATTGACAACCGTTCTGTTAGATAGCTGCGTTTTGGATTTAGAAGCAGATATTTCCCTGTGCCTACTGCCGTTTCTTCCATATGCCGGTAATGGGCTGAAAACGCCTGTTTTGGGACTCTGCAAAGAAAGTGTTTGCAGACTGCTGAATCCACACACGGGTTTAACTCTGGAAGTTGAGTGCACACATTGACAACCGTTCTGTTAGATAGCTGCGTTTTGGATTTAGAAGCAGATATTTCCCTGTGCTTACTGCTGTTTCTTCCATATGCCGGTAATGGGCTGAAAACGCCTGTTTTGGGACTCTGCAGAGAAAGTGTTTGCAGACTGCTGAATCCACACACGGGTTTAACTCTGGAAGTTGAGTGCACACATTGACAACCGTTCTGTTAGATAGCTGCGTTTTGGATTTAGAAGCAGATATTTCCCTGTGCTTTCTGCCGTTTCTTCCATATGCCGGTAATGGGCTGAAAACGCCTGTTTTGGGACTCTGCAGAGAAAGTGTTTGCAGACTGCTGAATCCACACACGGGTTTAACTCTGGAAGTTGAGTGCACACATTGACAACCGTTCTGTTAGATAGCTGCTTTTTGGATTTAGAAGCAGATATTTCCCTGTGCTTACTGCTGTTTCTTCCATATGCCGGTAATGGGCTGAAAACGTCTGTTTTGGGACTCTGCAGAGAAAGTGTTTGCAGACTGCTGAATCCACACACGGGTTTAACTCTGGAAGTTGAGTGCACACATTGACAACCGTTCTGTTAGATAGCTGCGTTTTGGATTTAGAAGCAGATATTTCCCTGTGCTTACTGCCGTTTCTTCCATATGCCGGTAAAGGGCTGAAAACGCCTGTTTTGGGACTCTGCAGAGAAAGTGTTTGCAGACTGCTGAATCCACACACGGGTTTAACTCTGGAAGTTGAGTGCACACATTGACAACCGTTCTGTTAGATAGCTGCGTTTTGGATTTAGAAGCAGATATTTCCCTGTGCTTACTGCTGTTTCTTCCATATGCCGGTAATGGGCTGAAAACGCCTGTTTTGGGACTCTGCAGAGAAAGTGTTTGCAGACTGCTGAATCCACACACGGGTTTAACTCTGGAAGTTGAGTGCACACATTGACAACCGTTCTGTTAGATAGCTGCGTTTTGGATTTAGAAGCAGATATTTCCCTGTGCTTACTGCCGTTTCTTCCATATGCCGGTAATGGGCTGAAAACGCCTGTTTTGGGACTCTGCAGAGAAAGTGTTTGCAGACTGCTGAATCCACACACGGGTTTATCTCTGGAAGTTGAGTGCACACATTGACAACCGTTCTGTTAGATAGCTGCGTTTTGGATTTAGAAGCAGATTTTTCCCTGTGCTTACTGCCGTTTCTTCCATATGCCGGTAATGGGCTGAAAACGCCTGTTTTGGGACTCTGCAGAGAAAGTGTTTGCAGACTGCTGAATCCACACACGGGTTTAACTCTGGAAGTTGAGTGCACACATTGACGACCGTTCTGTTAGATAGCTGCGTTTTGGATTTAGAAGCAGATATTTCCCTGGGCTTACTGCTGTTTCTTCCATATGCCGGTAAAGGGCTGAAAACGCCTGTTTTGGGACTCTGCAGAGAAAGTGTTTGCAGACTGCTGAATCCACACACGGGTTTAACTCTGGAAGTTGAGTGCACACATTGACAACCGTTCTGTTAGATAGCTGCGTTTTGGATTTAGAAGCAGATATTTCCCTGTGCTTACTGCTGTTTCTTCCATATGCCGGTAATGGGCTGAAAACGCCTGTTTTGGGACTCTGCAGAGAAAGTGTTTGCAGACTGCTGAATCCACACACGGGTTTAACTCTGGAAGCTGAGTGCACACATTGACAACCGTTCTGTTAGATAGCTGCGTTTTGGATTTAGAAGCAGATATTTCCCTGTGCTTACTGCCGTTTCTTCCATATGCCGGTAATGGGCTGAAAACGCCTGTTTTGGGACTCTGCAGAGAAAGTGTTTGCAGACTGCTGAATCCACACACGGGTTTAACTCTGGAAGTTGAGTGCACACATTGACAACCGTTCTGTTAGATAGCTGCGTTTTGGATTTAGAACCAGATATTTCCCTGTGCTTACTGCTGTTTCTTCCATATGCCGGTAATGGGCTGAAAACGCCTGTTTTGGGACTCTGCAGAGAAAGTGTTTACAGACTGCTGAATCCACACACGAGTTTAACTCTGGAAGTTGAGTGCACACATTGACAACCGTTCTGTTAGATAGCTGCGTTTTGGATTTAGAAGCAGATATTTCCCTGTGCTTACTGCTGTTTCTTCCATATGCCGGTAATGGGCTGAAAACGCCTGTTTTGGGACTCTGCAGAGAAAGTGTTTGCAGACTGCTGAATCCACACACGGGTTTAACTCTGGAAGTTGAGTGCACACATTGACAACCGTTCTGTTAGATAGCTGCGTTTTGGATTTAGAAGCAGATATTTCCCTGTGCTTACTGCCGTTTCTTCCATATGCCGGTAAAGGGCTGAAAACGCCTGTTTTGGGACTCTGCAGAGAAAGTGTTTGCAGACTGCTGAATCCACACACGGGTTTATCTCTGGAAGTTGAGTGCACACATTGACAACCGTTCTGTTAGATAGCTGCGTTTTGGATTTAGAAGCAGATATTTCCCTGTGCTTACTGCTGTTTCTTCCATATGCCGGTAATGGGCTGAAAACGCCTGTTTTGGGACTCTGCAGAGAAAGTGTTTGCAGACTGCTGAATCCACACACGGGTTTAACTCTGTAAGTTGAGTGCACACATTGACGACCGTTCTGTTAGATAGCTGCGTTTTGGATTTAGGAGCAGATATTTCCCTGGGCTTACTGCTGTTTCTTCCATATGCCGGTAAAGGGCTGAAAACGCCTGTTTTGGGACTCTGCAGAGAAAGTGTTTGCAGACTGCTGAATCCACACACGGGTTTAACTCTGGAAGTTGAGTGCACACATTGACAAGCGTTCTGTTAGATAGCTGCGTTTTGGATTTAGAACCAGATATTTCCCTGTGCTTACTGCTGTTTCTTCCATATGCCGGTAATGGGCTGAAAACGCCTGTTTTGGGACTCTGCAGAGAAAGTGTTTGCAGACTGCTGAATCCACACACGGGTTTATCTCTGGAAGTTGAGTGCACACATTGACAACCGTTCTGTTAGATAGCTGCGTTTTGGATTTAGAAGCAGATATTTCCCTGTGCTTACTGCTGTTTCTTCCATATGCCGGTAATGGGCTGAAAACGCCTGTTTTGGGACTCTGCAGAGAAAGTGTTTGCAGACTGCTGAATCCACACACGGGTTTAACTCTGGAAGTTGAGTGCACACATTGACAACCGTTCTGTTAGATAGCTGCGTTTTGGATTTAGAAGCAGATATTTCCCTGTTCTTACTGCCGTTTCTTCCATATGCCGGTAATGGGCTGAAAACGCCTGTTTTGGGACTCTGCAGAGAAAGTGTTTGCAGACTGCTGAATCCACACACGGGTTTAACTCTGGAAGTTGAGTGCACACATTGACAACCGTTCTGTTAGATAGCTGCGTTTTGGATTTAGAATCAGATATTTCCCTGTGCTTACTGCTGTTTCTTCCATATGCCGGTAAAGGGCTGAAAACGCCTGTTTTGGGACTCTGCAGAGAAAGTGTTTGCAGACTGCTGAATCCACACACGAGTTTAACTCTGGAAGTTGAGTGCACACATTGACAACCGTTCTGTTAGATAGCTGCGTTTTGGATTTAGAAGCAGATATTTCCCTGTGCTTACTGCTGTTTCTTCCATATGCCGGTAATGGGCTGAAAACGCCTGTTTTGGGACTCTGCAGAGAAAGTGTTTGCAGACTGCTGAATCCACACACGGGTTTATCTCTGGAAGTTGAGTGCACACATTGACAACCGTTCTGTTAGATAGCTGCGTTTTGGATTTAGAAGCAGATATTTCCCTGTGCTTACTGCTGTTTCTTCCATATGCCGGTAATGGGCTGAAAACGCCTGTTTTGGGACTCTGCAGAGAAAGTGTTTGCAGACTGCTGAATCCACACACGGGTTTAACTCTGGAAGTTGAGTGCACACATTGACAACCGTTCTGTTAGATAGCTGCATTTTGGATTTAGAAGCAGATATTTCCCTGTGCTTACTGCTGTTTCTTCCATATGCCGGTAAAGGGCTGAAAACGCCTGTTTTGGGACTCTGCAGAGAAAGTGTTTGCAGACTGCTGAATCCACACACGGGTTTAACTCTGGAAGTTGAGTGCACACATTGACAACCGTTCTGTTAGATTGCTGCATTTTGGATTTAGAAGCAGATATTTCCCTGTGCTTACTGCTGTTTCTTCCATATGCCGGTAATGGGCTGAAAACGCCTGTTTTGGGACTCTGCAGAGAAAGTGTTTGCAGACTGCTGAATCCACACACGGGTTTATCTCTGGAAGTTGAGTGCACACATTGACAACCGTTCTGTTAGATAGCTGCGTTTTGGATTTAGAAGCAGATATTTCCCTGTGCTTACTGCTGTTTCTTCCATATGCCGGTAATGGGCTGAAAACGCCTGTTTTGGGACTCTGCAGAGAAAGTGTTTGCAGACTGCTGAATCCACACACGGGTTTAACTCTGGAAGTTGAGTGCACACATTGACAACCGTTCTGTTAGATAGCTGCGTTTTGGATTTAGAAGCAGATATTTCCCTGTGCTTACTGCCGTTTCTTCCATATGCCGGTAATGGGCTGAAAACGCCTGTTTTGGGACTCTGCAGAGAAAGTGTTTGCAGACTGCTGAATCCACACACGGGTTTAACTCTGGAAGTTGAGTGCACACATTGACAACCGTTCTGTTAGATAGCTGCGTTTTGGATTTAGAATCAGATATTTCCCTGTGCTTACTGCTGTTTCTTCCATATGCCGGTAATGGGCTGAAAACGCCTGTTTTGGGACTCTGCAGAGAAAGTGTTTGCAGACTGCTGAATCCACACACGAGTTTAACTCTGGAAGTTGAGTGCACACATTGACAACCGTTCTGTTAGATAGCTGCGTTTTGGATTTAGAAGCAGATATTTCCCTGTGCTTACTGCTGTTTCTTCCATATGCCGGTAATGGGCTGAAAACGCCTGTTTTGGGACTCTGCAGAGAAAGTGTTTGCAGACTGCTGAATCGACAAACGGGTTTATCTCTGGAAGTTGAGTGCACACATTGACAACCGTTCTGTTAGATAGCTGCGTTTTGGATTTAGAAGCAGATATTTCCCTGTGCTTACTGCTGTTTCTTCCATATGCCGGTAATGGGCTGAAAACGCCTGTTTTGGGACTCTGCAGAGAAAGTGTTTGCAGACTGCTGAATCCACACACGGGTTTAACTCTGGAAGTTGAGTGCACACATTGACAACCGTTCTGTTAGATAGCTGCGTTTTGGATTCAGAAGCAGATATTTCCCAGTGCTTACTGTTGTTTCTTCCATATGCCGGTAATGGGCTGAAAACACCTGTTTTGGGACTCTGCAGAGAAAGTGTTTGCAGACTGCTGAATCCACACACGGGTTTAACTCTGGAAGTTGAGTGCACACATTGACAACCGTTCTGTTAGATAGCTGCGTTTTGGATTTAGAAGCAGATATTTCCCAGTGCTTACTGCTGTTTCTTCCATATGCCGGTAATGGGCTGAAAACGCCTGTTTTGGGACTCTGCAGAGAAAGTGTTTGCAGACTGCTGAATGCACACACGGGTTTAACTCTGGAAGTTGAGTGCACACATTGACAACCGTTCTGTTAGATAGCTGCGTTTTGGATTTAGAAGCAGATATTTCCCTGTGCTTACTGCTGTTTCTTCCATATGCCGGTAATGGGCTGAAAACGCCTGTTTTGGGACTCTGCAGAGAAAGTGTTTGCAGACTGCTGAATCCACACACGGGTTTAACTCTGGAAGTTGAGTGCACACATTGACAACCGTTCTGTTAGATAGCTGCGTTTTGGATTTAGAAGCAGATATTTCCCTGGGCTAACTGCTGTTTCTTCCATATGCCGGTAAAGGGCTGACAATGACTGTTTTGGGACTCTGCAGAGAAAGGGTTTGCAGATTGCTGAATACACACACGGGTTTAACTCTGGAAGTTGAGTGCACACATTGACAACCGTTCTGTTAGATAGCTGCGTTTTGGATTTAGAAGCAGATATTTCCCTGTGCTTACTGCTGTTTCATCCATATGTCGGTAAAGGGCTGAAAACGCCTGTTTTGGGACTCTGCAGAGAAAGGGTTTGCAGACTGCTGAATCCACACACTGGTTTAACTCTGGAAGTTGAGTGCACACATTGACAACCGTTCTGTTAGATAGCTGCGTTTTGGATTTAGAAGCAGATATTTCCCTGTGCTTACTCCCGTTTCTTCCATATGTCGGTAATGGGCTGAAAACGCCTGTTTTGGGACTCTGCAGAGAAAGTGTTTGCAGACTGCTGAATCCACACACGGGTTTAACTCTGGAAGTTGAGTGCACACATTGACAACCGTTCTGTTAGATAGCTGCGTTTTGGATTTAGAAGCAGATATTTCCCTGGGCTTACTGCCGTTTCTTCCATATGCCGGTAATGGGCTGAAAACGCCTGTTTTTGGACTCTGCAGAGAAGATGTTTGCAGACTGCTGAATCCACACACGGGTTTAACTCTGGAAGTTGAGTGCACACATTGACAACCGTTCTGTTAGATAGCTGCGTTTTGGATTTAGAAGCACATATTTCCCTGTGCTTACTGCTGTTTCTTCCATATGCCGGTAATGGCCTGAAAACGCCTGTTTTGGGACTCTGCAGAGAAAGTGTTTGCAGACTGCTGAAACCACACACGGGTTTAACTCTGGAAGTTGAGTGCACACATTGACAACCGTTCTGTTAGATAGCTGCGTTTTGGATTTAGAAGCAGATATTTCCCTGTGCTTACTGCCGTTTCTTCCATATGCCGGTAATGGGCTGAAAACGCCTGTTTTGGGACTCTGCAGAGAAAGTGTTTGCAGACTGCTGAATCCACACACGGGTTTAACTCTGGAAGTTGAGTGCACACATTGACAACCGTTCTGTTAGATAGCTGCGTTTTGGATTTAGAAGCAGATATTTCCCGGTGCTTACTGCTGTTTCTTCCATATGCCGGTAATGGGCTGAAAACGCCTGTTTTGGGACTCTGCAGAGAAAGTGTTTGCAGACTGCTGAATCCACACACGGGTTTAACTCTGGAAGTTGAGTGCACACATTGACAACCGTTTTGTTAGATAGCTGCGTTTTGGATTTAGAAGCAGATATTTCCCTGTGCTTACTGCTGTTTCTTCCATATGCCGGTAATGGGCTGAAAACGCCTGTTTTGGGACTCTGCAGAGAAAGTGTTTGCAGACTGCTGAATCCACACACGGGTTTAACTCTGGAAGTTGAGTGCACACATTGACAACCGTTCTGTTAGATAGCTGCCTTTTGGATTTAGAAGCAGATATTTCCCTGTGCTTACTGCTGTTTCTTCCATATGCCGGTAAAGGGCTGAAAACGCCTGTTTTGGGACTCTGCAGAGAAAGTGTTTGCAGACTGCTGAATCCACACACGGGTTTAACTCTGGAAGTTGAGTGCACACATTGACAACCGTTCTGTTAGATAGCTGCATTTTGGATTTAGAAGCAGATATTTCCCTGTGCTTACTGCTGTTTCTTCCATATGCCGGTAATGGGCTGAAAAAGCCTGTTTTGGGACTCTGCAGAGAAAGTGTTTGCAGACTGCTGAATCCACACACGGGTTTATCTCTGGAAGTTGAGTGCACACATTGACAACCGTTCTGTTAGATAGCTGCGTTTTGGATTTAGAAGCAGATATTTCCCTGTGCTTACTGCTGTTTCTTCCATATGCCGGTAATGGGCTGAAAACGCCTGTTTTGGGACTCTGCAGAGAAAGTGTTTGCAGACTGCTGAATCCACACACGGGTTTAACTCTGGAAGTTGAGTGCACACATTGACAACCGTTCTGTTAGATAGCTGCGTTTTGGATTTAGAAGCAGATATTTCCCTGTGCTTACTGCTGTTTCTTCCATATGCCGGTAATGGGCTGAAAACGCCTGTTTTGGGACTCTGCAGAGAAAGTGTTTGCAGACTGCTGAATCCACACACGGGTTTAACTCTGGAAGTTGAGTGCACACATTGACAACCGTTCTGTTAGATAGCTGCGTTTTGGATTTAGAACCAGATATTTCCCTGTGCTTACTGCTGTTTCTTCCATATGCCGGTAATGGGCTGAAAACGCCTGTTTTGGGACTCTGCAGAGAAAGTGTTTGCAGACTGCTGAATCCACACACGAGTTTAACTCTGGAAGTTGAGTGCACACATTGACAACCGTTCTGTTAGATAGCTGCGTTTTGGATTTAGAAGCAGATATTTCCCTGTGCTTACTGCTGTTTCTTCCATATGCCGGTAATGGGCTGAAAACGCCTGTTTTGGGACTCTGCAGAGAAAGTGTTTGCAGACTGCTGAATCCACACACGGGTTTATCTCTGGAAGTTGAGTGCACACATTGACAACCGTTCTGTTAGATAGCTGCGTTTTGGATTTAGAAGCAGATATTTCCCTGTGCTTACTGCTGTTTCTTCCATATGCCGGTAATGGGCTGAAAACGCCTGTTTTGGGACTCTGCAGAGAAAGTGTTTGCAGACTGCTGAATCCACACACGGGTTTAACTCTGGAAGTTGAGTGCACACATTGACAACCGTTCTGTTAGATAGCTGCGTTTTGGATTTAGAAGCAGATATTTCCCTGTGCTTACTGCCGTTTCTTCCATATGCCGGTAATGGGCTGAAAACGCCTGTTTTGGGACTCTGCAGAGAAAGTGTTTGCAGACTGCTGAATCCACACACGGGTTTAACTCTGGAAGTTGAGTGCACACATTGACAACCGTTCTGTTAGATAGCTGCGTTTTGGATTTAGAAGCAGATATTTCCCTGTGCTTACTGCTGTTTCTTCCATATGCCGGTAATGGGCTGAAAACGCCTGTTTTGGGACTCTGCAGAGAAAGTGTTTGCAGACTGCTGAATCCACACACGGGTTTGACTCTGGAAGTTGAGTGCACACATTGACAACCGTTCTGTTAGATAGCTGCGTTTTGGATTTAGAAGCAGATATTTCCCTGTGCTTTCTGCCGTTTCTTCCATATGCCGGTAATGGGCTGAAAACGCCTGTTTTGGGACTCTGCAGAGAAAGTGTTTGCAGACTGCTGAATCCACACACGGGTTTAACTCTGGAAGTTGAGTGCACACATTGACAACCGTTCTGTTAGATAGCTGCTTTTTGGATTTAGAAGCAGATATTTCCCTGTGCTTACTGCTGTTTCTTCCATATGCCGGTAATGGGCTGAAAACGTCTGTTTTGGGACTCTGCAGAGAAAGTGTTTGCAGACTGCTGAATCCACACACGGGTTTAACTCTGGAAGTTGAGTGCACACATTGACAACCGTTCTGTTAGATAGCTGCGTTTTGGATTTAGAAGCAGATATTTCCCTGTGCTTACTGCTGTTTCTTCCTTATGCCGGTAATGGGCTGAAAACGCCTGTTTTGGGACTCTGCAGAGAAAGTGTTTGCAGACTGCTGAATCCACACACTGGTTTAACTCTGGAAGTTGAGTGCACACATTGACAACCGTTCTGTTAGATAGCTGCGTTTTGGATTTAGAAGCAGATATTTCCCTGTGCTTACTGCCGTTTCTTCCATATGCCGGTAATGGGCTGAAAACGCCTGTTTTGGGACTCTGCAGAGAAAGTGTTTGCAGACTGCTGAATCCACACACGGGTTTAACTCTGGAAGTTGAGTGCACACATTGGCAACCGTTCTGTTAGATAGCTGCGTTTTGGATTTAGAAGCAGATATTTCCCTGTGCTTACTGCTGTTTCTTCCATATGCCGGTAATGGGCTGAAAACGCCTGTTTTGGGACTCTGCAGAGAAAGTGTTTGCAGACTGCTGAATCCACACACGGGTTTAACTCTGGAAGTTGAGTGCACACATTGACAACCGTTCTGTTAGATAGCTGCGTTTTGGATTTAGAAGCAGATATTTCCCTGTGCTTACTGCCGTTTCTTCCATATGCCGGTAATGGGCTGAAAACGCCTGTTTTGGGACTCTGCAGAGAAAGTGTTTGCAGACTGCTGAATCCACACACGGGTTTATCTCTGGAAGTTGAGTGCACACATTGACAACCGTTCTGTTAGATAGCTGCGTTTTGGATTTAGAAGCAGATATTTCCCTGTGCTTACTGCTGTTTCTTCCATATGCCGGTAATGGGCTGAAAACGCCTGTTTTGGGGCTCTGCAGAGAAAGTGTTTGCAGACTGCTGAATCCACACACGGGTTTAACTCTGGAAGTTGAGTGCACACATTGACGACCGTTCTGTTAGATAGCTGCGTTTTGGATTTAGAAGCAGATATTTCCCTGGGCTTACTGCTGTTTCTTCCATATGCCGGTAAAGGGCTGAAAACGCCTGTTTTGGGACTCTGCAGAGAAAGTGTTTGCAGACTGCTGAATCCACACACGGGTTTAACTCTGGAAGTTGAGTGCACACATTGACAACCGTTCTGTTAGATAGCTGCGTTTTGGATTTAGAAGCAGATATTTCCCTGTGCTTACTGCTGTTTCTTCCATATGCCGGTAATGGGCTGAAAACGCCTGTTTTGGGACTCTGCAGAGAAAGTGTTTGCAGACTGCTGAATCCACACACGGGTTTAACTCTGGAAGTTGAGTGCACACATTGACAACCGTTCTGTTAGATAGCTGCGTTTTGGATTTAGAAGCAGATATTTCCCTGTGCTTACTGCCGTTTCTTCCATATGCCGGTAATGGGCTGAAAACGCCTGTTTTGGGACTCTGCAGAGAAAGTGTTTGCAGACTGCTGAATCCACACACGGGTTTAACTCTGGAAGTTGAGTGCACACATTGACAACCGTTCTGTTAGATAGCTGCGTTTTGGATTTAGAACCAGATATTTCCCTGTGCTTACTGCTGTTTCTTCCATATGCCGGTAATGGGCTGAAAACGCCTGTTTTGGGACTCTGCAGAGAAAGTGTTTGCAGACTGCTGAATCCACACACGAGTTTAACTCTGGAAGTTGAGTGCACACATTGACAACCGTTCTGTTAGATAGCTGCGTTTTGGATTTAGAAGCAGATATTTCCCTGTGCTTACTGCTGTTTCTTCCATATGCCGGTAATGGGCTGAAAACGCCTGTTTTGGGACTCTGCAGAGAAAGTGTTTGCAGACTGCTGAATCCACACACGGGTTTAACTCTGGAAGTTGAGTGCACACATTGACAACCGTTCTGTTAGATAGCTGCGTTTTGGATTTAGAAGCAGATATTTCCCTGTGCTTACTGCCGTTTCTTCCATATGCCGGTAATGGGCTGAAAACGCCTGTTTTGGGACTCTGCAGAGAAAGTGTTTGCAGACTGCTGAATCCACACACGGGTTTATCTCTGGAAGTTGAGTGCACACATTGACAACCGTTCTGTTAGATAGCTGCGTTTTGGATTTAGAAGCAGATATTTCCCTGTGCTTACTGCTGTTTCTTCCATATGCCGGTAATGGGCTGAAAACGCCTGTTTTGGGACTCTGCAGAGAAAGTGTTTGCAGACTGCTGAATCCACACACGGGTTTAACTCTGGAAGTTGAGTGCACACATTGACGACCGTTCTGTTAGATAGCTGCGTTTTGGATTTAGAAGCAGATATTTCCCTGGGCTTACTGCTGTTTCTTCCATATGCCGGTAAAGGGCTGAAAACGCCTGTTTTGGGACTCTGCAGAGAAAGTGTTTGCAGACTGCTGAATCCACACACGGGTTTAACTCTGGAAGTTGAGTGCACACATTGACAACCGTTCTGTTAGATAGCTGCGTTTTGGATTTAGAAGCAGATATTTCCCTGTGCTTACTGCTGTTTCTTCCATATGCCGGTAATGGGCTGAAAACGCCTGTTTTGGGACTCTGCAGAGAAAGTGTTTGCAGACTGCTGAATCCACACACGGGTTTAACTCTGGAAGTTGAGTGCACACATTGACAACCGTTCTGTTAGATAGCTGCGTTTTGGATTTAGAAGCAGATATTTCCCTGTGCTTACTGCCGTTTCTTCCATATGCCGGTAATGGGCTGAAAACGCCTGTTTTGGGACTCTGCAGAGAAAGGGTTTGCAGACTGCTGAATCCACACACGGGTTTAACTCTGGAAGTTGAGTGCACACATTGACAACCGTTCTGTTAGATAGCTGCGTTTTGGATTTAGAACCAGATATTTCCCTGTGCTTACTGCTGTTTCTTCCATATGCCGGTAATGGGCTGAAAACGCCTGTTTTGGGACTCTGCAGAGAAAGTGTTTGCAGACTGCTGAATCCACACACGGGTTTAACTCTGGAAGTTGAGTGCACACATTGACAACCGTTCTGTTAGATAGCTGCGTTTTGGATTTAGAAGCAGATATTTCCCTGTGCTTACTGCTGTTTCTTCCATATGCCGGTAATGGGCTGAAAACGCCTGTTTTGGGACTCTGCAGAGAAAGTGTTTGCAGACTGCTGAATCCACACACGGGTTTATCTCTGGAAGTTGAGTGCACACATTGACAACCGTTCTGTTAGATAACTGCGTTTTGGATTTAGAAGCAGATATTTCCCTGTGCTTACTGCTGTTTCTTCCATATGCCGGTAATGGGCTGAAAACGCCTGTTTTGGGACTCTGCAGAGAAAGTGTTTGCAGACTGCTGAATCCACACACGGGTTTAACTCTGGAAGTTGAGTGCACACATTGACAACCGTTCTGTTAGATAGCTGCGTTTTGGATTTAGAAGCAGATATTTCCCTGTGCTTACTGCCGTTTCTTCCATATGCCGGTAATGGGCTGAAAACGCCTGTTTTGGGACTCTGCAGAGAAAGTGTTTGCAGACTGCTGAATCCACACACGGGTTTAACTCTGGAAGTTGAGTGCACACATTGACAACCGTTCTGTTAGATAGCTGCGTTTTGGATTTAGAACCAGATATTTCCCTGTGCTTACTGCTGTTTCTTCCATATGCCGGTAATGGGCTGAAAACGCCTGTTTTGGGACTCTGCAGAGAAAGTGTTTGCAGACTGCTGAATCCACACACGGGTTTAACTCTGGAAGTTGAGTGCACACATTGACAACCGTTCTGTTAGATAGCTGCGTTTTGGATTTAGAAGCAGATATTTCCCTGTGCTTACTGCTGTTTCTTCCATATGCCGGTAAAGGGCTGAAAACTCCTGTTTTGGGACTCTGCAGAGAAAGGGTTTGCAGACTGCTGAATCCACACACTGGTTTAACTCTGGAAGTTGAGTGCACACATTGACAACCGTTCTGTTAGATAGCTGCGTTTTGGATTTAGAAGCAGATATTTCCCTGTGCTTACTGCCGTTTCTTCCATATGCCGGTAATGGGCTGAAAACGCCTGTTTTGGGACTCTGCAGAGAAAGTGTTTGCAGACTGCTGAATCCACACACGGGTTTAACTCTGGAAGTTGAGTGCACACATTGACAACCGTTCTGTTAGATAGCTGCGTTTTGGATTTAGAAGCAGATATTTCCCTGTGCTTACTGCTGTTTCTTCCATATGCCGGTAATGGGCTGAAAACGCCTGTTTTGGGACTCTGCAGAGAAAGTGTTTGCAGACTGCTGAATCCACACACGGGTTTAACTCTGGAAGTTGAGTGCACACATTGACAACCGTTCTGTTAGATAGCTGCGTTTTGGATTTAGAAGCAGATATTTCCCTGTGTTTTCTGCCGTTTCTTCCATATGCCGGTAATGGGCTGAAAACGCCTGTTTTGGGACTCTGCAGAGAAAGTGTTTGCAGACTGCTGAATCCACACACGGGTTTAACTCTGGAAGTTGAGTGCACACATTGACAACCGTTCTGTTAGATAGCTGCTTTTTGGATTTAGAAGCAGATATTTCCCTGTGCTTACTGCTGTTTCTTCCATATGCCGGTAATGGGCTGAAAACGTCTGTTTTGGGACTCTGCAGAGAAAGTGTTTGCAGACTGCTGAATCCACACACGGGTTTAACTCTGGAAGTTGAGTGCACACATTGACAACCGTTCTGTTAGATAGCTGCGTTTTGGATTTAGAAGCAGATATTTCCCTGTGCTTACTGCTGTTTCTTCCATATGCCGGTAAAGGGCTGAAAACGCCTGTTTTGGGACTCTGCAGAGAAAGTGTTTGCAGACTGCTGAATCCACACACTGGTTTAACTCTGGAAGTTGAGTGCACACATTGACAACCGTTCTGTTAGATAGCTGCGTTTTGGATTTAGAAGCAGATATTTCCCTTTGCTTACTGCCGTTTCTTCCATATGCCGGTAATGGGCTGAAAACGCCTGTTTTGGGACTCTGCAGAGAAAGTGTTTGCAGACTGCTGAATCCACACACGGGTTTAACTCTGGAAGTTCAGTGCACACATTGACAACCGTTCTGTTAGATAGCTGCGTTTTGGATTTAGAAGCAGATATTTCCCTGTGCTTACTGCTGTTTCTTCCATATGCCGGTAATGGGCTGAAAACGCCTGTTTTGGGACTCTGCAGAGAAAGTGTTTGCAGACTGCTGAATCCACACACGGGTTTAACTCTGGAAGTTGAGTGCACACATTGACAACCGTTCTGTTAGATAGCTGCGTTTTGGATTTAGAAGCAGATATTTCCCTGTGCTTACTGCCGTTTCTTCCATATGCCGGTAATGGGCTGAAAACGCCTGTTTTGGGACTCTGCAGAGAAAGTGTTTGCAGACTGCTGAATCCACACACGGGTTTATCTCTGGAAGTTGAGTGCACACATTGACAACCGTTCTGTTAGATAGCTGCGTTTTGGATTTAGAAGCAGATATTTCCCTGTGCTTACTGCTGTTTCTTCCATATGCCGGTAATGGGCTGAAAACGCCTGTTTTGGGACTCTGCAGAGAAAGTGTTTGCAGACTGCTGAATCCACACACGGGTTTAACTCTGGAAGTTGAGTGCACACATTGACGACCGTTCTGTTAGATAGCTGCGTTTTGGATTTAGAAGCAGATATTTCCCTGGGCTTACTGCTGTTTCTTCCATATGCCGGTAAAGGGCTGAAAACGCCTGTTTTGGGACTCTGCAGAGAAAGTGTTTGCAGACTGCTGAATCCACACACGGGTTTAACTCTGGAAGTTGAGTGCACACATTGACAACCGTTCTGTTAGATAGCTGCGTTTTGGATTTAGAAGCAGATATTTCCCTGTGCTTACTGCTGTTTCTTCCATATGCCGGTAATGGGCTGAAAACGCCTGTTTTGGGACTCTGCAGAGAAAGTGTTTGCAGACTGCTGAATCCACACACGGGTTTAACTCTGGAAGTTGAGTGCACACATTGACAACCGTTCTGTTAGATAGCTGCGTTTTGGATTTAGAAGCAGATATTTCCCTGTGCTTACTGCCGTTTCTTCCATATGCCGGTAATGGGCTGAAAACGCCTGTTTTGGGACTCTGCAGAGAAAGTGTTTGCAGACTGCTGAATCCACACACGGGTTTAACTCTGGAAGTTGAGTGCACACATTGACAACCGTTCTGTTAGATAGCTGCGTTTTGGATTTAGAACCAGATATTTCCCTGTGCTTACTGCTGTTTCTTCCATATGCCGGTAATGGGCTGAAAACGCCTGTTTTGGGACTCTGCAGAGAAAGTGTTTGCAGACGGCTGAATCCACACACGAGTTTAACTCTGGAAGTTGAGTGCACACATTGACAACCGTTCTGTTAGATAGCTGCGTTTTGGATTTAGAAGCAGATATTTCCCTGTGCTTACTGCTGTTTCTTCCATATGCCGGTAATGGGCTGAAAACGCCTGTTTTGGGACTCTGCAGAGAAAGTGTTTGCAGACTGCTGAATCCACACACGGGTTTAACTCTGGAAGTTGAGTGCACACATTGACAACCGTTCTGTTAGATAGCTGCGTTTTGGATTTAGAAGCAGATATTTCCCTGTGCTTACTGCCGTTTCTTCCATATGCCGGTAATGGGCTGAAAACGCCTGTTTTGGGACTCTGCAGAGAAAGTGTTTGCAGACTGCTGAATCCACACACGGGTTTATCTCTGGAAGTTGAGTGCACACATTGACAACCGTTCTGTTAGATAGCTGCGTTTTGGATTTAGAAGCAGATATTTCCCTGTGCTTACTGCTGTTTCTTCCATATGCCGGTAATGGGCTGAAAACGCCTGTTTTGGGACTCTGCAGAGAAAGTGTTTGCAGACTGCTGAATCCACACACGGGTTTAACTCTGGAAGTTGAGTGCACACATTGACGACCGTTCTGTTAGATAGCTGCGTTTTGGATTTAGAAGCAGATATTTCCCTGGGCTTACTGCTGTTTCTTCCATATGCCGGTAATGGGCTGAAAACGCCTGTTTTGGGACTCTGCAGAGAAAGTGTTTGCAGACTGCTGAATCCACACACGGGTTTAACTCTGGAAGTTGAGTGCACACATTGACAACCGTTCTGTTAGATAGCTGCGTTTTGGATTTAGAAGCAGATATTTCCCTGTGCTTACTGCTGTTTCTTCCATATGCCGGTAATGGGCTGAAAACGCCTGTTTTGGGACTCTGCAGAGAAAGTGTTTGCAGACTGCTGAATCCACACACGGGTTTAACTCTGGAAGTTGAGTGCACACATTGACAACCGTTCTGTTAGATAGCTGCGTTTTGGATTTAGAAGCAGATATTTCCCTGTGCTTACTGCCGTTTCTTCCATATGCCGGTAATGGGCTGAAAACGCCTGTTTTGGGACTCTGCAGAGAAAGTGTTTGCAGACTGCTGAATCCACACACGGGTTTAACTCTGGAAGTTGAGTGCACACATTGACAAGCGTTCTGTTAGATAGCTGCGTTTTGGATTTAGAACCAGGTATTTCCCTGTGCTTACTGCTGTTTCTTCCATATGCCGGTAAAGGGCTGAAAACGCCTGTTTTGGGACTCTGCAGAGAAAGTGTTTGCAGACTGCTGAATCCACACACGGGTTTAACTCTGGAAGTTGAGTGCACACATTGACAACCGTTCTGTTAGATAGCTGCGTTTTGGATTTAGAAGCAGATATTTCCCTGTGCTTACTGCTGTTTCTTCCATATGCCGGTAAAGGACTGAAAACTCCTGTTTTGGGACTCTGCAGAGAAAGGGTTTGCAGACTGCTGAATCCACACACTGGTTTAACTCTGGAAGTTGAGTGCACACATTGACAACCGTTCTGTTAGATAGCTGCGTTTTGGATTTAGAAGCAGATATTTCCCTGTGCTTACTGCCGTTTCTTCCATATGCCGGTAATGGGCTGAAAACGCCTGTTTTGGGACTCTGCAGAGAAAGTGTTTGCAGACTGCTGAATCCACACACGGGTTTAACTCTGGAAGTTGAGTGCACACATTGACAACCTTTCTGTTAGATAGCTGCGTTTTGGATTTAGAAGCAGATATTTCCCTGTGCTTACTGCTGTTTCTTCCATATGCCGGTAATGGGCTGAAAACGCCTGTTTTGGGACTCTGCAGAGAAAGTGTTTGCAGACTGCTGAATCCACACACGGGTTTAACTCTGGAAGTTGAGTGCACACATTGACAACCGTTCTGT
This sequence comes from Aotus nancymaae, assembly GCF_030222135.1. Lineage (NCBI taxonomy): Eukaryota > Metazoa > Chordata > Mammalia > Primates > Aotidae > Aotus > Aotus nancymaae. Next base: position 65,122 of record NW_026989270.1, read on the forward strand.
TAGATAGCTGCGTTTTGGATTTAGAAGCAGATATTTCCCTGTGCTTTCTGCCGTTTCTTCCATATGCCGGTAATGGGCTGAAAACGCCTGTTTTGGGACTCTGCAGAGAAAGTGTTTGCAGACTGCTGAATCCACACACGGGTTTAACTCTGGAAGTTGAGTGCACACATTGACAACCGTTCTGTTAGATAGCTGCGTTTTGGATTTAGAAGCAGATATTTCCCTGGGCTTACTGCTGTTTCTTCCATATGCCGGTAATGGGCTGAAAACGCCTGTTTTGGGACTCTGCAGAGAAAGTGTTTGCAGACTGCTGAATCCACACACGGGTTTAACTCTGGAAGTTGAGTGCACACATTGACAACCGTTCTGTTAGATAGCTGCGTTTTGGATTTAGAAGCAGATATTTCCCTGTGCTTACTGCTGTTTCTTCCATATGCCGGTAAAGGGCTGAAAACGCCTGTTTTGGGACTCTGCAGAGAAAGGGTTTGCAGACTGCTGAATCCACACACTGGTTTAACTCTGGAAGTTGAGTGCACACATTGACAACCGTTCTGTTAGATAGCTGCGTTTTGGATTTAGAAGCAGATATTTCCCTGTGCTTACTGCCGTTTCTTCCATATGCAGGTAATGGGCTGAAAACGCCTGTTTTGGGACTCTGCAGAGAAAGTGTTTGCAGACTGCTGAATCCACACACGGGTTTAACTCTGGAAGTTGAGTGCACACATTGACAACCGTTCTGTTAGATAGCTGCTTTTTGGATTTAGAAGCAGATATTTCCCTGGGGTTACTGCTGTTTCTTCCATATGCCGGTAATGGGCTGAAAACGTCTGTTTTGGGACTCTGCAGAGAAAGTGTTTGCAGACTGCTGAATCCACACACGGGTTTAACTCTGGAAGTTGAGTGCACACATTGACAACCGTTCTGTTAGATAGCTGCGTTTTGGATTTAGAAGCAGATATTTCCCTGTGCTTACTGCTGTTTCTTCCATATGCCGGTAAAGGGCTGAAAACGCCTGTTTTGGGACTCTGCAGAGAAAGTGTTTGCAGACTGCTGAATCCACACACTGGTTTAACTCTGGAAGTTGAGTGCACACATTGACAACCGTTCTGTTAGATAGCTGCGTTTTGGATTTAGAAGCAGATATTTCCCTTTGCTTACTGCCGTTTCTTCCATATGCCGGTAATGGGCTGAAAACGCCTGTTTTGGGACTCTGCAGAGAAAGTGTTTGCAGACTGCTGAATCCACACACGGGTTTAACTCTGGAAGTTCAGTGCACACATTGACAACCGTTCTGTTAGATAGCTGCGTTTTGGATTTAGAAGCAGATATTTCCCTGTGCTTACTGCTGTTTCTTCCATATGCCGGTAATGGGCTGAAAACGCCTGTTTTGGGACTCTGCAGAGAAAGTGTTTGCAGACTGCTGAATCCACACACGGGTTTAACTCTGGAAGTTGAGTGCACACATTGACAACCGTTCTGTTAGATAGCTGCGTTTTGGATTTAGAAGCAGATATTTCCCTGTGCTTACTGCCGTTTCTTCCATATGCCGGTAATGGGCTGAAAACGCCTGTTTTGGGACTCTGCAGAGAAAGTGTTTGCAGACTGCTGAATCCACACACGGGTTTATCTCTGGAAGTTGAGTGCACACATTGACAACCGTTCTGTTAGATAGCTGCGTTTTGGATTTAGAAGCAGATATTTCCCTGTGCTTACTGCTGTTTCTTCCATATGCCGGTAATGGGCTGAAAACGCCTGTTTTGGGACTCTGCAGAGAAAGTGTTTGCAGACTGCTGAATCCACACACGGGTTTAACTCTGGAAGTTGAGTGCACACATTGACGACCGTTCTGTTAGATAGCTGCGTTTTGGATTTAGAAGCAGATATTTCCCTGGGCTTACTGCTGTTTCTTCCATATGCCGGTAAAGGGCTGAAAACGCCTGTTTTGGGACTCTGCAGAGAAAGTGTTTGCAGACTGCTGAATCCACACACGGGTTTAACTCTGGAAGTTGAGTGCACACATTGACAACCGTTCTGTTAGATAGCTGCGTTTTGGATTTAGAAGCAGATATTTCCCTGTGCTTACTGCTGTTTCTTCCATATGCCGGTAATGGGCTGAAAACGCCTGTTTTGGGACTCTGCAGAGAAAGTGTTTGCAGACTGCTGAATCCACACACGGGTTTAACTCTGGAAGTTGAGTGCACACATTGACAACCGTTCTGTTAGATAGCTGCGTTTTGGATTTAGAAGCAGATATTTCCCTGTGCTTACTGCCGTTTCTTCCATATGCCGGTAATGGGCTGAAAACGCCTGTTTTGGGACTCTGCAGAGAAAGTGTTTGCAGACTGCTGAATCCACACACGGGTTTAACTCTGGAAGTTGAGTGCACACATTGACAACCGTTCTGTTAGATAGCTGCGTTTTGGATTTAGAACCAGATATTTCCCTGTGCTTACTGCTGTTTCTTCCATATGCCGGTAATGGGCTGAAAACGCCTGTTTTGGGACTCTGCAGAGAAAGTGTTTGCAGACTGCTGAATCCACACACGAGTTTAACTCTGGAAGTTGAGTGCACACATTGACAACCGTTCTGTTAGATAGCTGCGTTTTGGATTTAGAAGCAGATATTTCCCTGTGCTTACTGCTGTTTCTTCCATATGCCGGTAATGGGCTGAAAACGCCTGTTTTGGGACTCTGCAGAGAAAGTGTTTGCAGACTGCTGAATCCACACACGGGTTTAACTCTGGAAGTTGAGTGCACACATTGACAACCGTTCTGTTAGATAGCTGCGTTTTGGATTTAGAAGCAGATATTTCCCTGTGCTTACTGCCGTTTCTTCCATATGCCGGTAATGGGCTGAAAACGCCTGTTTTGGGACTCTGCAGAGAAAGTGTTTGCAGACTGCTGAATCCACACACGGGTTTATCTCTGGAAGTTGAGTGCACACATTGACAACCGTTCTGTTAGATAGCTGCGTTTTGGATTTAGAAGCAGATATTTCCCTGTGCTTACTGCTGTTTCTTCCATATGCCGGTAATGGGCTGAAAACGCCTGTTTTGGGACTCTGCAGAGAAAGTGTTTGCAGACTGCTGAATCCACACACGGGTTTAACTCTGGAAGTTGAGTGCACACATTGACGACCGTTCTGTTAGATAGCTGCGTTTTGGATTTAGAAGCAGATATTTCCCTGTGCTTACTGCTGTTTCTTCCATATGCTGGTAATGGGCTGAAAACGCCTGTTTTGGGACTCTGCAGAGAAAGTGTTTGCAGACTGCTGAATCCACACACGGGTTTAACTCTGGAAGTTGAGTGCACACATTGACAACCGTTCTGTTAGATAGCTGCGTTTTGGATTTAGAAGCAGATATTTCCCTGTGCTTACTGCCGTTTCTTCCATATGCCGGTAAAGGGCTGAAAACGCCTGTTTTGGGACTCTGCAGAGAAAGTGTTTGCAGACTGCTGAATCCACACACGGGTTTAACTCTGGAAGTTGAGTGCACACATTGACAACCGTTCTGTTAGATAGCTGCATTTTGGATTTAGAAGCAGATAATTCCCTGTGCTTACTGCTGTTTCTTCCATACGCCGGTAATGGGCTGAAAACGCCTGTTTTGGGACTCTGCAGAGAAGATGTTTGCAGACTGCTGAATCCACACACGGGTTTAACTCTGGAAGTTGAGTGCACACATTGACAACCGTTCTGTTAGATAGCTGCGTTTTGGATTTAGAAGCACATATTTCCCTGGGCTTACTGCTGTTTCTTCCATATGCCGGTAATGGGCTGAAAACGCCTGTTTTGGGACTCTGCAGAGAAAGTGTTTGCAGACTGCTGAATCCACACACGGGTTTAACTCTGGAAGTTGAGTGCACACATTGACAACCGTTCTGTTAGATAGCTGCGTTTTGGATTTAGAAGCAGATATTTCCCTGTGCTTACTGCCGTTTCTTCCATATGCCGGTAATGGGCTGAAAACGCCTGTTTTGGGACTCTGCAGAGAAAGTGTTTGCAGACTGCTGAATCCACACACGGGTTTATCTCTGGAAGTTGAGTGCACACATTGACAACCGTTCTGTTAGATAGCTGCGTTTTGGATTTAGAAGCAGATATTTCCCTGTGCTTACTGCTGTTTCTTCCATATGCCGGTAAAGGGCTGAAAACGCCTGTTTTGGGACTCTGCAGAGAAAGTGTTTGCAGACTGCTGAATCCACACACTGGTTTAACTCTGGAAGTTGAGTGCACACATTGACAACCGTTCTGTTAGATAGCTGCGTTTTGGATTTAGAAGCAGATATTTCCCTGTGCTTACTGCCGTTTCTTCCATATGCCGGTAATGGGCTGAAAACGCCTGTTTTGGGACTCTGCAGAGAAAGTGTTTGCAGACTGCTGAATCCACACACGGGTTTAACTCTGGAAGTTGAGTGCACACATTGACAACCGTTCTGTTAGATAGCTGCGTTTTGGATTTAGAAGCAGATATTTCCCTGTGCTTACTGCTGTTTCTTCCATATGCCGGTAATGGGCTGAAAACGCCTGTTTTGGGACTCTGCAGAGAAAGTGTTTGCAGACTGCTGAATCCACACACGGGTTTAACTCTGGAAGTTGAGTGCACACATTGACAACCGTTCTGTTAGATAGCTGCGTTTTGGATTTAGAAGCAGATATTTCCCTGTGCTTACTGCTGTTTCTTCCATATGCCGGTAATGGGCTGAAAACGCCTGTTTTGGGACTCTGCAGAGAAAGTGTTTGCAGACTGCTGAATCCACACACGGGTTTATCTCTGGAAGTTGAGTGCACACATTGACAACCGTTCTGTTAGATAGCTGCGTTTTGGATTTAGAAGCAGATATTTCCCTGTGCTTACTGCTGTTTCTTCCATATGCCGGTAATGGGCTGAAAACGCCTGTTTTGGGACTCTGCAGAGAAAGTGTTTGCAGACTGCTGAATCCACACACGGGTTTAACTCTGGAAGTTGAGTGCACACATTGACGACCGTTCTGTTAGATAGCTGCGTTTTGGATTTAGAAGCAGATATTTCCCTGGGCTTACTGCTGTTTCTTCCATATGCCGGTAAAGGGCTGAAAACGCCTGTTTTCGGACTCTGCAGAGAAAGTGTTTGCAGACTGCTGAATCCACACACGGGTTTAACTCTGGAAGTTGAGTGCACACATTGACAACCGTTCTGTTAGATAGCTGCGTTTTGGATTTAGAAGCAGATATTTCCCTGTGCTTACTGCTGTTTCTTCCATATGCCGGTAATGGGCTGAAAACGCCTGTTTTGGGACTCTGCAGAGAAAGTGTTTGCAGACTGCTGAATCCACACACGGGTTTAACTCTGGAAGTTGAGTGCACACATTGACAACCGTTCTGTTAGATAGCTGCGTTTTGGATTTAGAAGCAGATATTTCCCTGTGCTTACTGCCGTTTCTTCCATATGCCGGTAATGGGCTGAAAACGCCTGTTTTGGGACTCTGCAGAGAAAGTGTTTGCAGACTGCTGAATCCACACACGGGTTTAACTCTGGAAGTTGAGTGCACACATTGACAACCGTTCTGTTAGATAGCTGCGTTTTGGATTTAGAACCAGATATTTCCCTGTGCTTACTGCTGTTTCTTCCATATGCCGGTAATGGGCTGAAAACGCCTGTTTTGGGACTCTGCAGAGAAAGTGTTTGCAGACTGCTGAATCCACACACGAGTTTAACTCTGGAAGTTGAGTGCACACATTGACAACCGTTCTGTTAGATAGCTGCGTTTTGGATTTAGAAGCAGATATTTCCCTGTGCTTACTGCTGTTTCTTCCATATGCCGGTAATGGGCTGAAAACGCCTGTTTTGGGACTCTGCAGAGAAAGTGTTTGCAGACTGCTGAATCCACACACGGGTTTAACTCTGGAAGTTGAGTGCACACATTGACAACCGTTCTGTTAGATAGCTGCGTTTTGGATTTAGAAGCAGATATTTCCCTGTGCTTACTGCCGTTTCTTCCATATGCCGGTAATGGGCTGAAAACGCCTGTTTTGGGACTCTGCAGAGAAAGTGTTTGCAGACTGCTGAATCCACACACGGGTTTATCTCTGGAAGTTGAGTGCACACATTGACAACCGTTCTGTTAGATAGCTGCGTTTTGGATTTAGAAGCAGATATTTCCCTGTGCTTACTGCTGTTTCTTCCATATGCCGGTAATGGGCTGAAAACGCCTGTTTTGGGACTCTGCAGAGAAAGTGTTTGCAGACTGCTGAATCCACACACGGGTTTAACTCTGGAAGTTGAGTGCACACATTGACGACCGTTCGGTTAGATAGCTGCGTTTTGGATTTAGAAGCAGATATTTCCCTGGGCTTACTGCTGTTTCTTCCATATGCCGGTAAAGGGCTGAAAACGCCTGTTTTGGGACTCTGCAGAGAAAGTGTTTGCAGACTGCTGAATCCACACACGGGTTTAACTCTGGAAGTTGAGTGCACACATTGACAACCGTTCTGTTAGATAGCTGCGTTTTGGATTTAGAAGCAGATATTTCCCTGTGCTTACTGCTGTTTCTTCCATATGCCGGTAATGGGCTGAAAACGCCTGTTTTGGGACTCTGCAGAGAAAGTGTTTGCAGACTGCTGAATCCACACACGGGTTTAACTCTGGAAGTTGAGTGCACACATTGACAACCGTTCTGTTAGATAGCTGCGTTTTGGATTTAGAAGCAGATATTTCCCTGTGCTTACTGCCGTTTCTTCCATATGCCGGTAATGGGCTGAAAACGCCTGTTTTGGGACTCTGCAGAGAAAGTGTTTGCAGACTGCTGAATCCACACACGGGTTTAACTCTGGAAGTTGAGTGCACACATTGACAAGCGTTCTGTTAGATAGCTGCGTTTTGGATTTAGAACCAGATATTTCCCTGTGCTTACTGCTGTTTCTTCCATATGCCGGTAATGGGCTGAAAACGCCTGTTTTGGGACTCTGCAGAGAAAGTGTTTGCAGACTGCTGAATCCACACACGGGTTTAACTCTGGAAGTTGAGTGCACACATTGACAACCGTTCTGTTAGATAGCTGCGTTTTGGATTTAGAAGCAGATATTTCCCTGTGCTTACTGCTGTTTCTTCCATATGCCGGTAAAGGACTGAAAACTCCTGTTTTGGGACTCTGCAGAGAAAGGGTTTGCAGACTGCTGAATCCACACACTGGTTTAACTCTGGAAGTTGAGTGCACACATTGACAACCGTTCTGTTAGATAGCTGCGTTTTGGATTTAGAAGCAGATATTTCCCTGTGCTTACTGCCGTTTCTTCCATATGCCGGTAATGGGCTGAAAACGCCTGTTTTGGGACTCTGCAGAGAAAGTGTTTGCAGACTGCTGAATCCACACACGGGTTTAACTCTGGAAGTTGAGTGCACACATTGACAACCTTTCTGTTAGATAGCTGCGTTTTGGATTTAGAAGCAGATATTTCCCTGTGCTTACTGCTGTTTCTTCCATATGCCGGTAATGGGCTGAAAACGCCTGTTTTGGGACTCTGCAGAGAAAGTGTTTGCAGACTGCTGAATCCACACACGGGTTTAACTCTGGAAGTTGAGTGCACACATTGACAACCGTTCTGTTAGATAGCTGCATTTTGGATTTAGAAGCAGATATTTCCCTGTGCTTACTGCTGTTTCTTCCATATGCTGGTAATGGGCTGAAAACGCCTGTTTTGGGACTCTGCAGAGAAAGTGTTTGCAGACTGCTGAATCCACACACGGGTTTAACTCTGGAAGTTGAGTGCACACATTGACAACCGTTCTGTTAGATAGCTGCGTTTTGGATTTAGAAGCAGATATTTCCCTGTGCTTACTGCCGTTTCTTCCATATGCCGGTAAAGGGCTGAAAACGCCTGTTTTGGGACTCTGCAGAGAAAGTGTTTGCAGACTGCTGAATCCACACACGGGTTTAACTCTGGAAGTTGAGTGCACACATTGACAACCGTTCTGTTAGATAGCTGCATTTTGGATTTAGAAGCAGATATTTCCCTGTGCTTACTGCTGTTTCTTCCATATGCCGGTAATGGGCTGAAAACGCCTGTTTTGGGACTCTGCAGAGAAAGTGTTTGCAGACTGCTGAATCCACACACGGGTTTAACTCTGGAAGTTGAGTGCACACATTGACAACCGTTCTGTTAGATAGCTGCGTTTTGGATTTAGAAGCAGATATTTCCCTGTGCTTACTGCCGTTTCTTCCATATGCCGGTAAAGGGCTGAAAACGCCTGTTTTGGGACTCTGCAGAGAAAGTGTTTGCAGACTGCTGAATCAACACACGGGTTTATCTCTGGAAGTTGAGTGCACACATTGACAACCGTTCTGTTAGATAGCTGCGTTTTGGATTTAGAAGCAGATATTTCCCTGTGCTTACTGCTGTTTCTTCCATATGCCGGTAATGGGCTGAAAACGCCTGTTTTGGGACTCTGCAGAGAAAGTGTTTGCAGACTGCTGAATCCACACACGGGTTTAACTCTGCAAGTTGAGTGCACACATTGACAACCGTTCTGTTAGATAGCTGCGTTTTGGATTTAGAAGCAGATATTTCCCTGGGCTTACTGCTGTTTCTTCCATATGCCGGTAAAGGGCTGAAAACGCCTGTTTTGGGACTCTGCAGAGAAAGTGTTTGCAGACTGCTGAATCCACACACGGGTTTAACTCTGGAAGTTGAGTGCACACATTGACGACCGTTCTGTTAGATAGCTGCGTTTTGGATTTAGAAGCAGATATTTCCCTGGGCTTACTGCTGTTTCTTCCATATGCCGGTAAAGGGCTGAAAACGCCTGTTTTGGGACTCTGCAGAGAAAGTGTTTGCAGACTGCTGAATCCACACACGGGTTTAACTCTGGAAGTTGAGTGCACACATTGACAACCGTTCTGTTAGATAGCTGCGTTTTGGATTTAGAAGCAGATATTTCCCTGGGCTTACTGCTGTTTCTTCCATATGCCGGTAATGGGCTGAAAACGCCTGTTTTGGGACTCTGCAGAGAAAGTGTTTGCAGACTGCTGAATCCACACACGGGTTTAACTCTGGAAGTTGAGTGCACACATTGACAACCGTTCTGTTAGATAGCTGCGTTTTGGATTTAGAAGCAGATATTTCCCTGTGCTTACTGCTGTTTCTTCCATATGCCGGTAAAGGGCTGAAAACGCCTGTTTTGGGACTCTGCAGAGAAAGTGTTTGCAGACTGCTGAATCCACACACGGGTTTAACTCTGGAAGTTGAGTGCACACATTGACAACCGTTCTGTTAGATAGCTGCGTTTTGGATTTAGAAGCAGATATTTCCCTGTGCTTACTGCCGTTTCTTCCATATGCCGGTAATGGGCTGAAAACGCCTGTTTTGGGACTCTGCAGAGAAAGTGTTTGCAGACTGCTGAATCAACACACGGGTTTATCTCTGGAAGTTGAGTGCACACATTGACAACCGTCCTGTTAGATAGCTGCGTTTTGGATTTAGAAGCAGATATTTCCCTGTGCTTACTGCTGTTTCTTCCATATGCCGGTAATGGGCTGAAAACGCCTGTTTTGGGACTCTGCAGAGAAAGTGTTTGCAGACTGCTGAATCCACACACGGGTTTAACTCTGGAAGTTGAGTGCACACATTGACAACCGTTCTGTTAGATAGCTGCGTTTTGGATTTAGAAGCAGATATTTCCCTGGGCTTACTGCTGTTTCTTCCATATGCCGGTAAAGGGCTGAAAACGCCTGTTTTGGGACTCTGCAGAGAAAGTGTTTGCAGACTGCTGAATCCACACACGGGTTTAACTCTGGAAGTTGAGTGCACACATTGACAACCGTTCTGTTAGATAGCTGCGTTTTGGATTTAGAAGCAGATATTTCCCTGTGCTTACTGCTGTTTCTTCCATATGCCGGTAATGGGCTGAAAACGCCTGTTTTGGGACTCTGCAGAGAAAGTGTTTGCAGACTGCTGAATCCACACACGGGTTTAACTCTGGAAGTTGAGTGCACACATTGACAACCGTTCTGTTAGATAGCTGCGTTTTGGATTTAGAAGCAGATATTTCCCTGTGCTTACTGCTGTTTCTTCCATATGCCGGTAATGGGCTGAAAACGCCTGTTTTGGGACTCTGCAGAGAAAGTGTTTGCAGACTGCTGAATCCACACACGGGTTTAACTCTGGAAGTTGAGTGCACACATTGACAACCGTTCTGTTAGATAGCTGCGTTTTGGATTTAGAAGCACATATTTCCCTGTGCTTACTGCCGTTTCTTCCATATGCCGGTAATGGGCTGAAAACGCGTGTTTTGGGACTCTGCAGAGAAGATGTTTGCAGACTGCTGAATCCACACACGGGTTTAACTCTGGAAGTTGAGTGCACACATTGACAACCGTTCTGTTAGATAGCTGCGTTTTGGATTTAGAAGCAGATATTTCCCTGTGCTTACTGCCGTTTCTTCCATATGCCGGTAATGGGCTGAAAAAGCCTGTTTTGGGACTCTGCAGAGAAAGTGTTTGCAGACTGCTGAATCCACACACGGGTTTAACTCTGGAAGTTGAGTGCACACATTGACAACCGTTCTGTTAGATAGCTGCGTTTTGGATTTAGAAGCAGATATTTCCCTGTGCTTACTGCCGTTTCTTCCATATGCCGGTAATGGGCTGAAAACGCCTGTTTTGGGACTCTGCAGAGAAAGTGTTTGCAGACTGCTGAATCCACACACGGGTTTAACTCTGGAAGTTGAGTGCACACATTGACAACCGTTCTGTTAGATAGCTGCGTTTTGGATTTAGAAGCAGATATTTCCCTGTGCTTACTGCTGTTTCTTCCATATGCCGGTAATGGGCTGAAAACGCCTGTTTTGGGACTCTGCAGAGAAAGTGTTTGCAGACTGCTGAATCCACACACGGGTTTATCTCTGGAAGCTGAGTGCACACATTGACAACCGTTCTGTTAGATAGCTGCGTTTTGGATTTAGAAGCAGATATTTCCCTGGGCTTACTGCTGTTTCTTCCATATGCCGGTAAAGGGCTGAAAACGCCTGTTTTGGGACTCTGCAGAGAAAGTGTTTGCAAACTGCTGAATCCACACACGGGTTTAACTCTGGAAGTTGAATGCACACATTGACAACCGTTCTGTTAGATAGCTGCGTTTTGGATTTAGAAGCAGATATTTCCCTGTGCTTACTGCTGTTTCTTCCATATGCCGGTAATGGGCTGAAAACGCCTGTTTTGGGACTCTGCAGAGAAAGTGTTTGCAGACTGCTGAATCCACACACGGGTTTAACTCTGGAAGTTGAGTGCACACATTGACAACCGTTCTGTTAGATAGCTGCGTTTTGGATTTAGAAGCAGATATTTCCCTGTGCTTACTGCTGTTTCTTCCATATGCCGGTAAAGGGCTGAAAACTCCTGTTTTGGGACTCTGCAGAGAAAGGGTTTGCAGACTGCTGAATCCACACACTGGTTTAACTCTGGAAGTTGAGTGCACACATTGACAACCGTTCTGTTAGATAGCTGCGTTTTGGATTTAGAAGCAGATATTTCCCTGTGCTTACTGCCGTTTCTTCCATATGCCGGTAATGGGCTGAAAACGCCTGTTTTGGGACTCTGCAGAGAAAGTGTTTGCAGACTGCTGAATCCACACACGGGTTTAACTCTGGAAGTTGAGTGCACACATTGACAACCGTTCTGTTAGATAGCTGCGTTTTGGATTTAGAAGCAGATATTTCCCTGTGCTTACTGCTGTTTCTTCCATATGCCGGTAATGGGCTGAAAACGCCTGTTTTGGGACTCTGCAGAGAAAGTGTTTGCAGACTGCTGAATCCACACACGGGTTTAACTCTGGAAGTTGAGTGCACACATTGACAACCGTTCTGTTAGATAGCTGCGTTTTGGATTTAGAAGCAGATATTTCCCTGTGCTTTCTGCCGTTTCTTCCATATGCCGGTAATGGGCTGAAAACGCCTGTTTTGGGACTCTGCAGAGAAAGTGTTTGCAGACTGCTGAATCCACACACGGGTTTAACTCTGGAAGTTGAGTGCACACATTGACAACCGTTCTGTTAGATAGCTGCGTTTTGGATTTAGAAGCAGATATTTCCCTGGGCTTACTGCTGTTTCTTCCATATGCCGGTAATGGGCTGAAAACGCCTGTTTTGGGACTCTGCAGAGAAAGTGTTTGCAGACTGCTGAATCCACACACGGGTTTAACTCTGGAAGTTGAGTGCACACATTGACAACCGTTCTGTTAGATAGCTGCGTTTTGGATTTAGAAGCAGATATTTCCCTGTGCTTACTGCTGTTTCTTCCATATGCCGGTAAAGGGCTGAAAACGCCTGTTTTGGGACTCTGCAGAGAAAGGGTTTGCAGACTGCTGAATCCACACACTGGTTTAACTCTGTAAGTTGAGTGCACACATTGACAACCGTTCTGTTAGATAGCTGCGTTTTGGATTTAGAAGCAGATATTTCCCTGTGCTTACTGCCGTTTCTTCCATATGCCAGTAATGGGCTGAAAACGCCTGTTTTGGGACTCTGCAGAGAAAGTGTTTGCAGACTGCTGAATCCACACACGGGTTTAACTCTGGAAGTTGAGTGCACACATTGACAACCGTTCTGTTAGATAGCTGCGTTTTGGATTTAGAAGCAGATATTTCCCTGTGCTTACTGCTGTTTCTTCCATATGCCGGTAATGGGCTGAAAACGCCTGTTTTGGGACTCTGCAGAGAAAGTGTTTGCAGACTGCTGAATCCACACAGGGGTTTAACTCTGGAAGTTGAGTGCACACATTGACAACCGTTCTGTTAGATAGCTGCGTTTTGGATTTAGAAGCAGATATTTCCCTGTGCTTACTGCCGTTTCTTCCATATGCCGGTAAAGGGCTGAAAACGCCTGTTTTGGGACTCTGCAGAGAAAGTGTTTGCAGACTGCTGAATCCACACACGGGTTTAACTCTGGAAGTTGAGTGCACACATTGACAACCGTTCTGTTAGATAGCTGCATTTTGGATTTAGAAGCAGATATTTCCCTGTGCTTACTGCTGTTTCTTCCATATGCCGGTAATGGGCTGAAAACGCCTGTTTTGGGACTCTGCAGAGAAAGTGTTTGCAGACTGCTGAATCCACACACGGGTTTAACTCTGGAAGTTGAGTGCACACATTGACAAGCGTTCTGTTAGATAGCTGCGTTTTGGATTTAGAAGCAGATATTTCCCTGTGCTTACTGCCGTTTCTTCCATATGCCGGTAAAGGGCTGAAAACGCCTGTTTTGGGACTCTGCAGAGAAAGTGTTTGCAGACTGCTGAATCCACACACGGGTTTAACTCTGGAAGTTGAGTGCACACATTGACAACCGTTCTGTTAGATAGCTGCATTTTGGATTTAGAAGCAGATATTTCCCTGTGCTTACTGCCGTTTCTTCCATACGCCGGTAATGGGCTGAAAACGCCTGTTTTGGGACTCTGCAGAGAAGATGTTTGCAGACTGCTGAATCCACACACGGGTTTAACTCTGGAAGTTGAGTGCACACATTGACAACCGTTCTGTTAGATAGCTGCGTTTTGGATTTAGAAGCACATATTTCCCTGTGCTTACTGCTGTTTCTTCCATATGCCGGTAATGGGCTGAAAACGCCTGTTTTGGGACTCTGCAGAGAAAGTGTTTGCAGACTGCTGAATCCACACACGGGTTTAACTCTGGAAGTTGAGTGCACACATTGACAACCGTTCTGTTAGATAGCTGCGTTTTGGATTTAGAAGCAGATATTTCCCTGTGCTTACTGCCGTTTCTTCCATATGCCGGTAATGGGCTGAAAACGCCTGTTTTGGGACTCTGCAGAGAAAGTGTTTGCAGACTGCTGAATCCACACACGGGTTTATCTCTGGAAGTTGAGTGCACACATTGACAACCGTTCTGTTAGATAGCTGCGTTTTGGATTTAGAAGCAGATATTTCCCTGTGCTTACTGCTGTTTCTTCCATATGCCGGTAATGGGCTGAAAACGCCTGTTTTGGGACTCTGCAGAGAAAGTGTTTGCAGACTGCTGAATCCACACACGGGTTTAACTCTGGAAGTTGAGTGCACACATTGACGACCGTTCTGTTAGATAGCTGCGTTTTGGATTTAGAAGCAGATATTTCCCTGGGCTTACTGCTGTTTCTTCCATATGCCGGTAAAGGGCTGAAAACGCCTGTTTTGGGACTCTGCAGAGAAAGTGTTTGCAGACTGCTGAATCCACACACGGGTTTAACTCTGGAAGTTGAGTGCACACATTGACAACCGTTCTGTTAGATAGCTGCGTTTTGGATTTAGAAGCAGATATTTCCCTGTGCTTACTGCCGTTTCTTCCATATGCCGGTAAAGGGCTGAAAACGCCTGTTTTGGGACTCTGCAGAGAAAGTGTTTGCAGACTGCTGAATCCACACACGGGTTTAACTCTGGAAGTTGAGTGCACACATTGACAACCGTTCTGTTAGATAGCTGCGTTTTGGATTTAGAAGCAGATATTTCCCTGGGCTTACTGCTGTTTCTTCCATATGCCGGTAATGGGCTGAAAACGCCTGTTTTGGGACTCTGCAGAGAAAGTGTTTGCAGACTGCTGAATCCACACACGGGTTTAACTCTGGAAGTTGAGTGCACACATTGACAACCGTTCTGTTAGATAGCTGCGTTTTGGATTTAGAAGCAGATATTTCCCTGTGCTTACTGCTGTTTCTTCCATATGCCGGTAAAGGGCTGAAAACGCCTGTTTTGGGACTCTGCAGAGAAAGTGTTTGCAGACTGCTGAATCCACACACGGGTTTAACTCTGGAAGTTGAGTGCACACATTGACAACCGTTCTGTTAGATAGCTGCGTTTTGGATTTAGAAGCAGATATTTCCCTGTGCTTACTGCCGTTTCTTCCATATGCCGGTAATGGGCTGAAAACGCCTGTTTTGGGACTCTGCAGAGAAAGTGTTTGCAGACTGCTGAATCAACACACGGGTTTATCTCTGGAAGTTGAGTGCACACATTGACAACCGTTCTGTTAGATAGCTGCGTTTTGGATTTAGAAGCAGATATTTCCCTGTGCTTACTGCTGTTTCTTCCATATGCCGGTAATGGGCTGAAAACGCCTGTTTTGGGACTCTGCAGATAAAGTGTTTGCAGACTGCTGAATCCACACACGGGTTTAACTCTGGAAGTTGAGTGCACACATTGACAACCGTTCTGTTAGATAGCTGCGTTTTGGATTTAGAAGCACATATTTCCCTGTGCTTACTGCCGTTTCTTCCATATGCCGGTAATGGGCTGAAAACGCGTGTTTTGGGACTCTGCAGAGAAGATGTTTGCAGACTGCTGAATCCACACACGGGTTTAACTCTGGAAGTTGAGTGCACACATTGACAACCGTTCTGTTAGATAGCTGCGTTTTGGATTTAGAAGCAGATATTTCCCTGTGCTTACTGCCGTTTCTTCCATATGCCGGTAATGGGCTGAAAAAGCCTGTTTTGGGACTCTGCAGAGAAAGTGTTTGCAGACTGCTGAATCCACACACGGGTTTAACTCTGGAAGTTGAGTGCACACATTGACAACCGTTCTGTTAGATAGCTGCGTTTTGGATTTAGAAGCAGATATTTCCCTGTGCTTACTGCCGTTTCTTCCATATGCCGGTAATGGGCTGAAAACGCCTGTTTTGGGACTCTGCAGAGAAAGTGTTTGCAGACTGCTGAATCCACACACGGGTTTAACTCTGGAAGTTGAGTGCACACATTGACAACCGTTCTGTTAGATAGCTGCGTTTTGGATTTAGAAGCAGATATTTCCCTGTGCTTACTGCTGTTTCTTCCATATGCCGGTAATGGGCTGAAAACGCCTGTTTTGGGACTCTGCAGAGAAAGTGTTTGCAGACTGCTGAATCCACACACGGGTTTATCTCTGGAAGCTGAGTGCACACATTGACAACCGTTCTGTTAGATAGCTGCGTTTTGGATTTAGAAGCAGATATTTCCCTGGGCTTACTGCTGTTTCTTCCATATGCCGGGTAAAGGGCTGAAAACGCCTGTTTTGGGACTCTGCAGAGAAAGTGTTTGCAAACTGCTGAATCCACACACGGGTTTAACTCTGGAAGTTGAATGCACACATTGACAACCGTTCTGTTAGATAGCTGCGTTTTGGATTTAGAAGCAGATATTTCCCTGTGCTTACTGCTGTTTCTTCCATATGCCGGTAATGGGCTGAAAACGCCTGTTTTGGGACTCTGCAGAGAAAGTGTTTGCAGACTGCTGAATCCACACACGGGTTTAACTCTGGAAGTTGAGTGCACACATTGACAACCGTTCTGTTAGATAGCTGCGTTTTGGATTTAGAAGCAGATATTTCCCTGTGCTTACTGCTGTTTCTTCCATATGCCGGTAAAGGGCTGAAAACTCCTGTTTTGGGACTCTGCAGAGAAAGGGTTTGCAGACTGCTGAATCCACACACTGGTTTAACTCTGGAAGTTGAGTGCACACATTGACAACCGTTCTGTTAGATAGCTGCGTTTTGGATTTAGAAGCAGATATTTCCCTGTGCTTACTGCCGTTTCTTCCATATGCCGGTAATGGGCTGAAAACGCCTGTTTTGGGACTCTGCAGAGAAAGTGTTTGCAGACTGCTGAATCCACACACGGGTTTAACTCTGGAAGTTGAGTGCACACATTGACAACCGTTCTGTTAGATAGCTGCGTTTGGATTTAGAAGCAGATATTTCCCTGTGCTTACTGCTGTTTCTTCCATATGCCGGTAATGGGCTGAAAACGCCTGTTTTGGGACTCTGCAGAGAAAGTGTTTGCAGACTGCTGAATCCACACACGGGTTTAACTCTGGAAGTTGAGTGCACACATTGACAACCGTTCTGTTAGATAGCTGCGTTTTGGATTTAGAAGCAGATATTTCCCTGTGCTTTCTGCCGTTTCTTCCATATGCCGGTAATGGGCTGAAAACGCCTGTTTTGGGACTCTGCAGAGAAAGTGTTTGCAGACTGCTGAATCCACACACGGGTTTAACTCTGGAAGTTGAGTGTACACATTGACAACCGTTCTGTTAGATAGCTGCGTTTTGGATTTAGAAGCAGATATTTCCCTGGGCTTACTGCTGTTTCTTCCATATGCCGGTAATGGGCTGAAAACGCCTGTTTTGGGACTCTGCAGAGAAAGTGTTTGCAGACTGCTGAATCCACACACGGGTTTAACTCTGGAAGTTGAGTGCACACATTGACAACCGTTCTGTTAGATAGCTGCGTTTTGGATTTAGAAGCAGATATTTCCCTGTGCTTACTGCTGTTTCTTCCATATGCCGGTAAAGGGCTGAAAACGCCTGTTTTGGGACTCTGCAGAGAAAGGGTTTGCAGACTGCTGAATCCACACACTGGTTTAACTCTGGAAGTTGAGTGCACACATTGACAACCGTTCTGTTAGATAGCTGCGTTTTGGATTTAGAAGCAGATATTTCCCTGTGCTTACTGCCGTTTCTTCCATATGCCGGTAATGGGCTGAAAACGCCTGTTTTGGGACTCTGCAGAGAAAGTGTTTGCAGACTGCTGAATCCACACACGGGTTTAACTCTGGAAGTTGAGTGCACACATTGACAACCGTTCTGTTAGATAGCTGCGTTTTGGATTTAGAAGCAGATATTTCCCTGTGCTTACTGCTGTTTCTTCCATATGCCGGTAATGGGCTGAAAACGCCTGTTTTGGGACTCTGCAGAGAAAGTGTTTGCAGACTGCTGAATCCACACACGGGTTTAACTCTGGAAGTTGAGTGCACACATTGACAACCGTTCTGTTAGATAGCTGCGTTTTGGATTTAGAAGCAGATATTTCCCTGTGCTTACTGCCGTTTCTTCCATATGCCGGTAAAGGGCTGAAAACGCCTGTTTTGGGACTCTGCAGAGAAAGTGTTTGCAGACTGCTGAATCCACACACGGGTTTAACTCTGGAAGTTGAGTGCACACATTGACAACCGTTCTGTTAGATAGCTGCATTTTGGATTTAGAAGCAGATATTTCCCTGTGCTTACTGCTGTTTCTTCCATATGCCGGTAATGGGCTGAAAACGCCTGTTTTGGGACTCTGCAGAGAAAGTGTTTGCAGACTGCTGAATCCACACACGGGTTTAACTCTGGAAGTTGAGTGCACACATTGACAAGCGTTCTGTTAGATAGCTGCGTTTTGGATTTAGAAGCAGATATTTCCCTGTGCTTACTGCCGTTTCTTCCATATGCCGGTAAAGGGCTGAAAACGCCTGTTTTGGGACTCTGCAGAGAAAGTGTTTGCAGACTGCTGAATCCACACACGGGTTTAACTCTGGAAGTTGAGTGCACACATTGACAACCGTTCTGTTAGATAGCTGCATTTTGGATTTAGAAGCAGATATTTCCCTGTGCTTACTGCCGTTTCTTCCATACGCCGGTAATGGGCTGAAAACGCCTGTTTTGGGACTCTGCAGAGAAGATGTTTGCAGACTGCTGAATCCACACACGGGTTTAACTCTGGAAGTTGAGTGCACACATTGACAACCGTTCTGTTAGATAGCTGCGTTTTGGATTTAGAAGCACATATTTCCCTGTGCTTACTGCTGTTTCTTCCATATGCCGGTAATGGGCTGAAAACGCCTGTTTTGGGACTCTGCAGAGAAAGTGTTTGCAGACTGCTGAATCCACACACGGGTTTAACTCTGGAAGTTGAGTGCACACATTGACAACCGTTCTGTTAGATAGCTGCGTTTTGGATTTAGAAGCAGATATTTCCCTGTGCTTACTGCCGTTTCTTCCATATGCCGGTAATGGGCTGAAAACGCCTGTTTTGGGACTCTGCAGAGAAAGTGTTTGCAGACTGCTGAATCCACACACGGGTTTATCTCTGGAAGTTGAGTGCACACATTGACAACCGTTCTGTTAGATAGCTGCGTTTTGGATTTAGAAGCAGATATTTCCCTGTGCTTACTGCTGTTTCTTCCATATGCCGGTAATGGGCTGAAAACGCCTGTTTTGGGACTCTGCAGAGAAAGTGTTTGCAGACTGCTGAATCCACACACGGGTTTAACTCTGGAAGTTGAGTGCACACATTGACGACCGTTCTGTTAGATAGCTGCGTTTTGGATTTAGAAGCAGATATTTCCCTGGGCTTACTGCTGTTTCTTCCATATGCCGGTAAAGGGCTGAAAACGCCTGTTTTGGGACTCTGCAGAGAAAGTGTTTGCAGACTGCTGAATCCACACACGGGTTTAACTCTGGAAGTTGAGTGCACACATTGACAACCGTTCTGTTAGATAGCTGCGTTTTGGATTTAGAAGCAGATATTTCCCTGTGCTTACTGCCGTTTCTTCCATATGCCGGTAAAGGGCTGAAAACGCCTGTTTTGGGACTCTGCAGAGAAAGTGTTTGCAGACTGCTGAATCCACACACGGGTTTAACTCTGGAAGTTGAGTGCACACATTGACAACCGTTCTGTTAGATAGCTGCGTTTTGGATTTAGAAGCAGATATTTCCCTGGGCTTACTGCTGTTTCTTCCATATGCCGGTAATGGGCTGAAAACGCCTGTTTTGGGACTCTGCAGAGAAAGTGTTTGCAGACTGCTGAATCCACACACGGGTTTAACTCTGGAAGTTGAGTGCACACATTGACAACCGTTCTGTTAGATAGCTGCGTTTTGGATTTAGAAGCAGATATTTCCCTGTGCTTACTGCTGTTTCTTCCATATGCCGGTAAAGGGCTGAAAACGCCTGTTTTGGGACTCTGCAGAGAAAGTGTTTGCAGACTGCTGAATCCACACACGGGTTTAACTCTGGAAGTTGAGTGCACACATTGACAACCGTTCTGTTAGATAGCTGCGTTTTGGATTTAGAAGCAGATATTTCCCTGTGCTTACTGCCGTTTCTTCCATATGCCGGTAATGGGCTGAAAACGCCTGTTTTGGGACTCTGCAGAGAAAGTGTTTGCAGACTGCTGAATCAACACACGGGTTTATCTCTGGAAGTTGAGTGCACACATTGACAACCGTTCTGTTAGATAGCTGCGTTTTGGATTTAGAAGCAGATATTTCCCTGTGCTTACTGCTGTTTCTTCCATATGCCGGTAATGGGCTGAAAATGCCTGTTTTGGGACTCTGCAGATAAAGTGTTTGCAGACTGCTGAATCCACACACGGGTTTAACTCTGGAAGTTGAGTGCACACATTGACAACCGTTCTGTTAGATAGCTGCGTTTTGGATTTAGAAGCAGATATTTCCCTGGGCTTACTGCTGTTTCTTCCATATGCCGGTAAAGGGCTGAAAACGCCTGTTTTGGGACTCTGCAGAGAAAGTGTTTGCAGACTGCTGAATCCACACACGGGTTTAACTCTGGAAGTTGAGTGCACACATTGACAACCGTTCTGTTAGATAGCTGCGTTTTGGATTTAGAAGCAGATATTTCCCTGTGCTTACTGCTGTTTCTTCCATATGCCGGTAATGGGCTGAAAACGCCTGTTTTGGGACTCTGCAGAGAAAGTGTTTGCAGACTGCTGAATCCACACACGGGTTTAACTCTGGAAGTTGAGTGCACACATTGACAACCGTTCTGTTAGATAGCTGCGTTTTGGATTTAGAAGCAGATATTTCCCTGTGCTTACTGCTGTTTCTTCCATATGCCGGTAAAGGGCTGAAAACGCCTGTTTTGGGACTCTGCAGAGAAAGTGTTTGCAGACTGCTGAATCCACACACGGGTTTAACTCTGGAAGTTGAGTGCACACATTGACAACCGTTCTGTTAGATAGCTGTGTTTTGGATTTAGAAGCACATATTTCCCTGTGCTTACTGCCGTTTCTTCCATATGCCGGTAATGGGCTGAAAACGCGTGTTTTGGGACTCTGCAGAGAAGATGTTTGCAGACTGCTGAATCCACACACGGGTTTAACTCTGGAAGTTGAGTGCACACATTGACAACCGTTCTGTTAGATAGCTGCGTTTTGGATTTAGAAGCAGATATTTCCCTGTGCTTACTGCTGTTTCTTCCATATGCCGGTAATGGGCTGAAAACGCCTGTTTTGGGACTCTGCAGAGAAAGTGTTTGCAGACTGCTGAATCCACACACGGGTTTATCTCTGGAAGCTGAGTGCACACATTGACAGCCGTTCTGTTAGATAGCTGCGTTTTGGATTTAGAAGCAGATATTTCCCTGGGCTTACTGCTGTTTCTTCCATATGCCGGTAAAGGGCTGAAAACGCCTGTTTTGGGACTCTGCAGAGAAAGTGTTTGCAGACTGCTGAATCCACACACGGGTTTAACTCTGGAAGTTGAGTGCACACATTGACAACCGTTCTGTTAGATAGCTGCGTTTTGGATTTAGAAGCAGATATTTCCCTGTGCTTACTGCTGTTTCTTCCATATGCCGGTAATGGGCTGAAAACGCCTGTTTTGGGACTCTGCAGAGAAAGTGTTTGCAGACTGCTGAATCCACACACGGTTTAACTCTGGAAGTTGAGTGCACACATTGACAACCGTTCTGTTAGATAGCTGCGTTTTGGATTTAGAAGCAGATATTTCCCTGTGCTTACTGCTGTTTCTTCCATATGCCGGTAATGGGCTGAAAACTCCTGTTTTGGGACTCTGCAGAGAAAGGGTTTGCAGACTGCTGAATCCACACACTGGTTTAACTCTGGAAGTTGAGTGCACACATTGACAACCGTTCTGTTAGATAGCTGCGTTTTGGATTTAGAAGCAGATACTTCCCTGGGCTTACTGCCGTTTCTTCCATATGCCGGTAATGGGCTGAAAACGCCTGTTTTGGGACTCTGCAGAGAAAGTGTTTGCAGACTGCTGAATCCACACACGGGTTTAACTCTGGAAGTTGAGTGCACACATTGACAACCGTTCTGTTAGATAGCTGCGTTTTGGATTTAGAAGCAGATATTTCCCTGTGCTTACTGCTGTTTCTTCCATATGCCGGTAATGGGCTGAAAACGCCTGTTTTGGGACTCTGCAGAGAAAGTGTTTGCAGACTGCTGAATCCACACACGGGTTTAACTCTGGAAGGTGAGTGCACACATTGACAACCGTTCTGTTAGATAGCTGCGTTTTGGATTTAGAAGCAGATATTTCCCTGTGCTTTCTGCCGTTTCTTCCATATGCCGGTAATGGGCTGAAAACGCCTGTTTTGGGACTCTGCAGAGAAAGTGTTTGCAGACTGCTGAATCCACACACGGGTTTAACTCTGGAAGTTGAGTGCACACATTGACAACCGTTCTGTTAGATAGCTGCGTTTTGGATTTAGAAGCAGATATTTCCCTGGGCTTACTGCTGTTTCTTCCATATGCCGGTAATGGGCTGAAAACGCCTGTTTTGGGACTCTGCAGAGAAAGTGTTTGCAGACTGCTGAATCCACACACGGGTTTAACTCTGGAAGTTGAGTGCACACATTGACAACCGTTCTGTTAGATAGCAGCGTTTTGGATTTAGACGCAGATATTTCCCTGTGCTTACTGCTGTTTTTTCCATATGCCGGTAAAGGGCTGAAAACGCCTGTTTTGGGACTCTGCAGAGAAAGGGTTTGCAGACTGCTGAATCCACACACTGGTTTAACTCTGGAAGTTGAGTGCACACATTGACAACCGTTCTGTTAGATAGCTGCCTTTTGGATTTAGAAGCAGATATTTCCCTGTGCTTACTGCCGTTTCTTCCATATGCCGGTAATGG
>NW_026989271.1:0-44899 GCF_030222135.1 Aotus nancymaae
ACGCTATCTAACAGAACGGTTGTCAATGTGTGCACTCAACTTCCAGAGTTAAACCCGTGTGTGGATTCAGCAGTCTGCAGAGACTTTCTCTGCAGAGTCCCCAAACAGGCGTTTTCAGCCCATTACCGGCATATGGAAGAAACAGCAGTAAGCACAGGGAAATATCTGCTTCTAAATCCAAAACGCAGCTATCTAACAGAACGGTTGTCAATGTGTGCACTCAACTTCCAGAGTTAAACCCGTGTGTGGATTCAGCAGTCTGCAGAGACTTTCTCTGCAGAGTCCCAAAACAGGCGTTTTCAGCCCATTACCGGCATATGGAAGAAACAGCAGTAAGCACAGGGAAATATCTGCTTCTAAATCCAAAACGCAGCTATCTAACAGAACGGTTGTCAATGTGTGCACTCAACTTCCAGAGTTAAACCCGTGTGTGGATTCAGCAGTCTGCAGAGACTTTCTCTGCAGAGTCCCCAAACAGGCGTTTTCAGCCCATTACCGGCATATGGATGAAGCAGCAGTAAGCACAGGGAAATATCTGCTTCTAAATCCAAAACGCAGCTATCTAACAGAACGGTTGTCAATGTGTGCACTCAACTTCCAGAGTTAAACCCGTGTGTGGATTCAGCAGTCTGCAGAGACTTTCTCTGCAGAGTCCCCAAACAGGCGTTTTCAGCCCATTACCGGCATATGGAAGAAACAGCAGTAAGCACAGGGAAATATCTGCTTCTAAATCCAAAACGCAGCTATCTAACAGAACGGTTGTCAATGTGTGCACTCAACTTCCAGAGTTAAACCCGTGTGTGGATTCAGCAGTCTGCAGAGACTTTCTCTGCAGAGTCCCAAAACAGGCGTTTTCTGCCCATTACCGGCATATGGAAGAAACAGCAGTAAGCACAGGGAAATATCTGCTTCTAAATCCAAAACGCAGCTATCTAACAGAACGGTTGTCAATGTGTGCACTCAACTTCCAGAGTTAAACCCGTGTGTGGATTCAGCAGCCTGCAGAGACTTTCTCTGCAGAGTCCCAAAACAGGCGTTTTCAGCCCATTACCGGCATATGGAAGAAACAGCAGTAAGCACAGGGAAATATCTGCTTCTAAATCCAAAACGCAGCTATCTAACAGAACGGTTGTCAATGTGTGCACTCAACTTCCAGAGTTAAACCCGTGTGTGGATTCAGCAGTCTGCAGAGACTTTCTCTGCAGAGTCCCAAAACAGGCGTTTTCAGCCCATTACCGGCATATGGAAGAAACAGCAGTAAGCACAGGGAAATATCTGCTTCTAAATCCAAAACGCAGCTATCTAACAGAACGGTTGTCAATGTGTGCACTCAACTTCCAGAGTTAAACCCGTGTGTGGATTCAGCTGTCTGCAGAGACTTTCTCTGCAGAGTCCCCAAACAGGCGTTTTCAGCCCATTACCGGCATATGGAAGAAACAGCAGTAAGCACAGGGAAATATCTGCTTCTAAATCCAAAACGCAGCTATCTAACAGAACGGTTGTCAATGTGTGCACTCAACTTCCAGAGTTAAACCCGTGTGTGGATTCAGCAGTCTGCAGAGACTTTCTCTGCAGAGTCCCCAAACAGGCGTTTTCAGCCCATTACCGGCATATGGAAGAAACAGCAGTAAGCACAGGGAAATATCTGCTTCTAAATCCAAAACGCAGCTATCTAACAGAACGGTTGTCAATGTGTGCACTCAACTTCCAGAGTTAAACCCGTGTGTGGATTCAGCAGTCTGCAGAGACTTTCTCTGCAGAGTCCCAAAACAGGCGTTTTCAGCCCATTACCGGCATATGGAAGAAACAGCAGTAAGCACAGGGAAATATCTGCTTCTAAATCCAAAACGCAGCTATCTAACAGAACGGTTGTCAATGTGTGCACTCAACTTCCAGAGTTAAACCCGTGTGTGGATTCAGCAGTCTGCAAACACTTTCTCTGCAGAGTCCCAAAACAGGCGTTTTCAGCCCATTACCGGCATATGGAAGAAACAGCAGTAAGCACAGGGAAATATCTGCTTCTAAATCCAAAACGCAGCTATCTAACAGAACGGTTGTCAATGAGTGCACTCAACTTCCAGAGTTAAACCCGTGTGTGGATTCAGCAGTCTGCAGAGACTTTCTCTGCAGAGTCCCAAAACAGGCGTTTTCAGCCCATTACCGGCATATGGAAGAAACAGCAGTAAGCACAGGGAAATATCTGCTTCTAAATCCAAAACGCAGCTATCTAACAGAACGGTTGTCAATGTGTGCACTCAACTTCCAGAGTTAAACCCGTGTGTGGATTCAGCAGTCTGCAGAGACTTTCTCTGCAGAGTCCCAAAACAGGCGTTTTCAGCCCATTACCGGCATATGGAAGAAACAGCAGTAAGCACAGGGAAATATCTGCTTCTAAATCCAAAACGCAGCTATCTAACAGAACGGTTGTCAATGTGTGCACTCAACTTCCAGAGTTAAACCCGTGTGTGGATTCAGCAGTCTGCAGAGACTTTCTCTGCAGAGTCCCAAAACAGGCGTTTTCTGCCCATTACCGGCATATGGAAGAAACAGCAGTAAGCACAGGGAAATATCTGCTTCTAAATCCAAAACGCAGCTATCTAACAGAACGGTTGTCAATGTGTGCACTCAACTTCCAGAGTTAAACCCGTGTGTGGATTCAGCAGTCTGCAGAGACTTTCTCTGCAGAGTCCCAAAACAGGCGTTTTCTGCCCATTACCGGCATATGGAAGAAACAGCAGTAAGCACAGGAAAATATCTGCTTCTAAATCCAAAACGCAGCTATCTAACAGAACGGTTGTCAATGTGTGCACTCAACTTCCAGAGTTAAACCCGTGTGTGGATTCAGCAGCCTGCAGAGACTTTCTCTGCAGAGTCCCAAAACAGGCGTTTTCAGCCCATTACCGGCATATGGAAGAAACAGCAGTAAGCACAGGGAAATATCTGCTTCTAAATCCAAAACGCAGCTATCTAACAGAACGGTTGTCAATGTGTGCACTCAACTTCCAGAGTTAAACCCGTGTGTGGATTCAGCAGTCTGCAGAGACTTTCTCTGCAGAGTCCCAAAACAGGCGTTTTCAGCCCATTACCGGCATATGGAAGAAACAGCAGTAAGCACAGGGAAATATCTGCTTCTAAATCCAAAACGCAGCTATCTAACAGAACGGTTGTCAATGTGTGCACTCAACTTCCAGAGTTAAACCCGTGTGTGGATTCAGCAGTCTGCAGAGACTTTCTCTGCAGAGTCCCCAAACAGGCGTTTTCAGCCCATTACCGGCATATGGAAGAAACAGCAGTAAGCACAGGGAAATATCTGCTTCTAAATCCAAAACGCAGCTATCTAACAGAACGGTTGTCAATGTGTGCACTCAACTTCCAGAGTTAAACCCGTGTGTGGATTCAGCAGTCTGCAGAGACTTTCTCTGCAGAGTCCCAAAACAAGCGTTTTCAGCCCATTACCGGCATATGGAAGAAACAGCAGTAAGCACAGGGAAATATCTGCTTCTAAATCCAAAACGCAGCTATCTAACAGAACGGTTGTCAATGTGTGCACTCAACTTCCAGAGTTAAACCCGTGTGTGGATTCAGCAGTCTGCAGAGACTTTCTCTGCAGAGTCCCAAAACAGGCGTTTTCAGCCCATTACCGGCATATGGAAGAAACAGCAGTAAGCACAGGGAAATATCTGCTTCTAAATCCAAAACGCAGCTATCTAACAGAACGGTTGTCAATGCGTGCACTCAACTTTCAGAGTTAAACCCGTGTGTGGATTCAGCAGTCTGCAGAGACTTTCTCTGCAGAGTCCCCAAACAGGCGTTTTCAGCCCATTACCGGCATATGGAAGAAACAGCAGTAAGCACAGGGAAATATCTGCTTCTAAATCCAAAACGCAGCTATCTAACAGAACGGTTGTCAATGAGTGCACTCAACTTCCAGAGTTAAACCCGTGTGTGGATTCAGCAGTCTGCAGAGACTTTCTCTGCAGAGTCCCCAAACAGGCGTTTTCAGCCCATTACCGGCATATGGAAGAAACAGCAGTAAGCACAGGGAAATATCTGCTTCTAAATCCAAAACGCAGCTATCTAACAGAACGGTTGTCAATGTGTGCACTCAACTTCCAGAGTTAAACCCGTGTGTGGATTCAGCAGTCTGCAGAGACTTTCTCTGCAGAGTCCCAAAACAGGCGTTTTCAGCCCATTACCGGCATATGGAAGAAACAGCAGTAAGCACAGGGAAATATCTGCTTCTAAATCCAAAACGCAGCTATCTAACAGAACGGTTGTCAATGTGTGCACTCAACTTCCAGAGTTAAACCCGTGTGTGGATTCAGCAGTCTGCAGAGACTTTCTCTGCAGAGTCCCCAAACAGGCGTTTTCAGCCCATTACCGGCATATGGAAGAAACAGCAGTAAGCACAGGGAAATATCTGCTTCTAAATCCAAAACGCAGCTATCTAACAGAACGGTTGTCAATGTGTGCACTCAACTTCCAGAGTTAAACCCGTGTGTGGATTCAGCAGTCTGCAGAGACTTTCTCTGCAGAGTCCCAAAACAGGCGTTTTCAGCCCATTACCGGCATATGGAAGAAACAGCAGTAAGCACAGGGAAATATCTGCTTCTAAATCCAAAACGCAGCGATCTAACAGAACGGTTGTCAATGTGTGCACTCAGCTTCCAGAGTTAAACCCGTGTGTGGATTCGGGAGTCTGCAGAGACTTTCTCTGCAGAGTCCCAAAACAGGCGTTTTCAGCCCATTACCGGCATATGGAAGAAACAGCAGTAAGCACAGGGAAATATCTGCTTCTAAATCCAAAACGCAGCTATCTAACAGAACGGTTGTCAATGTGTGCACTCAACTTCCAGAGTTAAACCCGTGTGTGGATTCAGCAGTCTGCAGAGACTTTCTCTGCAGAGTCCCAAAACAAGCGTTTTCTGCCCATTACCGGCATATGGAAGAAACAGCAGTAAGCACAGGGAAATATCTGCTTCTAAATCCAAAACGAAGCTATCTAATAGAACGGTTGTCAATGTGTGCACTCAACTTCCAGAGTTAAACCGGTGTGTGGATTCAGCAGTCTGCAGAGACTTTCTCTGCAGAGTCCCCAAACAGGCGTTTTCAGCCCATTACCGGCATATGGAAGAAACAGCAGTAAGCACAGGGAAATATCTGCTTCTAAATCCAAAACGCAGCTATCTAACAGAACGGTTGTCAATGTGTGCACTCAACTTCCAGAGTTAAACCCGTGTGTGGATTCAGGAGTCTGCAAACACTTTCTCTGCAGAGTCCCAAAACAGGCGTTTTCAGCCCATTACCGGCATATGGAAGAAACAGCAGTAAGCCCAGGGAAATATCTGCTTCTAAATCCAAAACGCAGCTATCTAACAGAACGGTTGTCAATGTGTGCACTCAACTTCCAGAGTTAAACCCGTGTGTGGATTCAGCAGTCTGCAGAGACTTTCTCTGCAGAGTCCCAAAACAGGCGTTTTCAGCCCATTACCGGCATATGGAAGAAACAGCAGTAAGCACAGGGAAATATCTGCTTCTAAATCCAAAACGCAGCTATCTAACAGAACGGTTGTCAATGTGTGCACTCAACTTCCAGAGTTAAACCCGTGTGTGGATTCAGCAGTCTGCAGAGACTTTCTCTGCAGAGTCCCCAAACAGGCGTTTTCAGCCCATTACCGGCATATGGAAGAAACAGCAGTAAGCACAGGGAAATATCTGCTTCTAAATCCAAAACGCAGCTATCTAACAGAACGGTTGTCAATGTGTGCACTCAACTTCCAGAGTTAAACCCGTGTGTGGATTCAGCAGTCTGCGAACATCTTCTCTGCAGAGTCCCAAAGCAGGCGTTTTCAGCCCATTACCGGCATATGGAAGAAACGGCAGTAAACACAGGGAAATAACTGCTTCTAAATCCAAAACGCAGCTATCTAACAGAACGGTTGTCAATGTGTGCACTCAACTTCCAGAGTTAAACCCGTGTGTGGATTCAGCAGTCTGCAAACACTTTCTCTGCAGAGTCCCAAAACAGGCGTTTTCAGCCCATTACCGGCATATGGAAGAAACGGCAGTAAGCACAGGGAAATATCTGCTTCTAAATCCAAAACACAGCTATCTAACAGAACGGTTGTCAATGTGTGCACTCAACTTCCAGAGTTAAACCCGTGTGTGGATTCAGCAGTCTGCAAACACTTTCTCTGCAGAGTCCCAAAACAGGCGTTTTCAGCCCATTACCGGCATATGGAAGAAACAGCAGTAAGCACAGGGAAATATCTGCTTCTAAATCCAAAACGCAGCTATCTAACAGAACGGTTGTCAATGTGTGCACTCAACTTCCAGAGTTAAACCCGTGTGTGGATTCAGCAGTCTGCAGAGACTTTCTCTGCAGAGTCCCCAAACAGGCGTTTTCAGCCCATTACCGGCATATGGAAGAAACAGCAGTAAGCACAGGGAAATATCTGCTTCTAAATCCAAAACGCAGCTATCTAACAGAACGGTTGTCAATGTGTGCACTCAACTTCCAGAGTTAAACCCGTGTGTGGATTCAGCAGTCTGCAGAGACTTTCTCTGCAGAGTCCCCAAACAGGCGTTTTCAGCCCATTACCGGCATATGGAAGAAACAGCAGTAAGCACAGGGAAATATCTGCTTCTAAATCCAAAATGCAGCGATCTAACAGAACGGTTGTCAATGTGTGCACTCAGCTTCCAGAGTTAAACCCGTGTGTGGATTCGGCAGTCTGCAGAGACTTTCTCTGCAGAGTCCCAAAACAGGCGTTTTCAGCCCATTACCGGCATATGGAAGAAACAGCAGTAAGCACAGGGAAATATCTGCTTCTAAATCCAAAACGCAGCTATCTAACAGAACGGTTGTCAATGTGTGCACTCAACTTCCAGAGTTAAACCCGTGTGTGGATTCAGCAGTCTGCAGAGACTTTCTCTGCAGAGTCCCCAAACAGGCGTTTTCAGCCCATTACCGGCACATGGAAGAAACAGCAGTAAGCACAGGGAAATATCTGCTTCTAAATCCAAAACGCAGCTATCTAACAGAACGGTTGTCAATGTGTGCACTCAACTTCCAGAGTTAAACCCGTGTGTGGATTCAGCAGTCTGCAGAGACTTTCTCTGCACTGTCCCAAAACAGGCGTTTTCAGCCCATTACCGGCATATGGAAGAAACAGCAGTAAGCACAGGGAAATATCTGCTTCTAAATCCAAAACGCAGCTATCTAACAGAACGGTTGTCAATGTGTGCACTCAACTTCCAGAGTTAAACCCGTGTGTGGATTCAGCAGTCTGCAGAGACTTTCTCTGCAGAGTCCCAAAACAGGCGTTTTCAGCCCATTACCGGCATATGGAAGAAACAGCAGTAAGCACAGGGAAATATCTGCTTCTAAATCCAAAACGCAGCTATCTAACAGAACGGTTGTCAATGTGTGCACTCAACTTCCAGAGTTAAACCCGTGTGTGGATTCAGCAGACTGCAGAGACTTTCTCTGCAGAGTCCCAAAACAGGCGTTTTCAGCCCATTACCGGCATATGGAAGAAACAGCAGTAAGCACAGGGAAATATCTGCTTCTAAATCCAAAACGCAGCTATCTAACAGAACGGTTGTCAATGTGTGCACTCAACTTCCAGAGTTAAACCCGTGTGTGGATTCAGCAGTCTGCAAACACTTTCTCTGCAGAGTCCCAAAACAGGCGTTTTCAGCCCATTACCGGCATATGGAAGAAACAGCAGTAAGCACAGGGAAATATCTGCTTCTAAATCCAAAACGCAGCTATCTAACAGAACGGTTGTCAATGTGTGCACTCAACTTCCAGAGTTAAACCCGTGTGTGGATTCAGGAGTCTGCAAACACTTTCTCTGCAGAGTCCCAAAACAGGCGTTTTCAGCCCATTACCGGCATATGGAAGAAACAGCAGTAAGCCCAGGGAAATATCTGCTTCTAAATCCAAAACGCAGCTATCTAGCAGAACGGTTGTCAATGTGTGCACTCAACTTCCAGAGTTAAACCCGTGTGTGGATTCAGCAGTCTGCAAACACTTTCTCTGCAGAGTCCCCAAACAGGCGTTTTCAGTCCTTTACCGGCATATGGAAGAAACAGCAGTAAGCAGAGGGAAATATCTGCTTCTAAATCCAAAACGCAGCTATCTAACAGAACGGTTGTCAATGTGTGCACTCAACTTCCAGAGTTAAACCCGTGTGTGGATTCAGCAGTCTGCAAACATCTTCTCTGCAGAGTCCCAAAGCAGGCGTTTTCAGCCCATTACCGGCATATGGAAGAAACGGCAGTAAACACAGGGAAATAACTGCTTCTAAATCCAAAACGCAGCTATCTAACAGAACGGTTGTCAATGTGTGCACTCAACTTCCAGAGTTAAACCCGTGTGTGGATTCAGCAGTCTGCAGAGCCTTTCTCTGCAGAGTCCCCAAACAGGCGTTTTCAGCCCATTACCGGCATATGGAAGAAACGGCAGTAAGCACAGGGAAATATCTGCTTCTAAATCCAAAACACAGCTATCTAACAGAACGGTTGTCAATGTGTGCACTCAACTTCCAGAGTTAAACCCGTGTGTGGATTCAGCAGTCTGCAAACACTTTCTCTGCAGAGTCCCAAAACAGGCGTTTTCAGCCCATTACCGGCATATGGAAGAAACAGCAGTAAGCACAGGGAAATATCTGCTTCTAATTCCAAAACGCAGCTATCTAACAGAACGGTTGTCAATGTGTGCACTCAACTTCCAGAGTTAAACCCGTGTGTGGATTCAGCAGCCTGCAGAGACTTTCTCTGCAGAGTCCCAAAACAGGCGTTTTCAGCCCATTACCGGCATATGGAAGAAACAGCAGTAAGCACAGGGAAATATCTGCTTCTAAATCCAAAACGCAGCTATCTAACAGAACGGTTGTCAATGTGTGCACTCAACTTCCAGAGTTAAACCCGTGTGTGGATTCAGCAGTCTGCAGAGACTTTCTCTGCAGAGTCCCAAAACAGGCGTTTTCAGCCCATTACCGGCATATGGAAGAAACAGCAGTAAGCACAGGGAAATATCTGCTTCTAAATCCAAAACGCAGCTATCTAACAGAACGGTTGTCAATGTGTGCACTCAACTTCCAGAGTTAAACCCGTGTGTGGATTCGGCAGTCTGCAGAGACTTTCTCTGCAGAGTCCCCAAACAGGCGTTTTCAGCCCATTACCGGCATATGGAAGAAACAGCAGTAAGCACAGGGAAATATCTGCTTCTAAATCCAAAACGCAGCTATCTAACAGAACGGTTGTCAATGTGTGCACTCAACTTCCAGAGTTAAACCCGTGTGTGGATTCAGCAGTCTGCAGAGACTTTCTCTGCAGAGTCCCAAAACAGGCGTTTTCAGCCCATTACTGGCATATGGAAGAAACAGCAGTAAGCCCAGGGAAATATCTGCTTCTAAATCCAAAACGCAGCTATCTAACAGAACGGTTGTCAATGTGTGCACTCAACTTCCAGAGTTAAACCCGTGTGTGGATTCAGCAGTCTGCAGAGACTTTCTCTGCAGAGTCCCAAAACAGGCGTTTTCAGCCCATTACCGGCATATGGAAGAAACAGCAGTAAGCACAGGGAAATATCTGCTTCTAAATCCAAAACGCAGCTATCTAACAGAACGGTTGTCAATGTGTGCACTCAACTTCCAGAGTTAAACCCGTGTGTGGATTCAGCAGTCTGCAGAGACTTTCTCTGCAGAGTCCCAAAACAGGCGTTTTCAGCCCATTACCGGCATATGGAAGAAACAGCAGTAAGCACAGGGAAATATCTGCTTCTAAATCCAAAACGCAGCGATCTAGCAGAACGGTTGTCAATGTGTGCACTCAGCTTCCAGAGTTAAACCCGTGTGTGGATTCGGGAGTCTGCAGAGACTTTCTCTGCAGAGTCCCAAAACAGGCGTTTTCAGCCCATTACCGGCATATGGAAGAAACAGCAGTAAGCACAGGGAAATATCTGCTTCTAAATCCAAAACGCAGCTATCTAACAGAACGGTTGTCAATGTGTGCACTCAACTTCCAGAGTTAAACCCGTGTGTGGATTCAGCAGCCTGCAGAGACTTTCTCTGCAGAGTCCCCAAACAGGCGTTTTCAGCCCATTACCGGCATATGGAAGAAACAGCAGTAAGCACAGGGAAATATCTGCTTCTAAATCCAAAACGCAGCTATCTAACAGAACGGTTGTCAATGTGTGCACTCAACTTCCAGAGTTAAACCTGTGTGTGGATTCAGCAGTCTGCAGAGACTTTCTCTGCAGAGTCCCCAAACAGGCGTTTTCAGCCCATTACCGGCATATGGAAGAAACAGCAGTAAGCACAGGGAAATATCTGCTTCTAAATCCAAAACGCAGCTATCTAACAGAACGGTTGTCAATGTGTGCACTCAACTTCCAGAGTTAAACCCGTGTGTGGATTCAGCAGTCTGCAGAGACTTTCTCTGCAGAGTCCCAAAACAGGCGTTTTCAGCCCATTACCGGCATATGGAAGAAACAGCAGTAAGCACAGGGAAATATCTGCTTCTAAATCCAAAACGCAGCTATCTAACAGAACGGTTGTCAATGTGTGCACTCAACTTCCAGAGTTAAACCCGTGTGTGGATTCAGCAGTCTGCAGAGACTTTCTCTGCAGAGTCCCAAAACAGGCGTTTTCAGCCCATTACCGGCATATGGAAGAAACAGCAGTAAGCACAGGGAAATATCTGCTTCTAAATCCAAAACGCAGCTATCTAACAGAACGGTTGTCAATGTGTGCACTCAACTTCCAGAGTTAAACCCGTGTGTGGATTCGGCAGTCTGCAGAGACTTTCTCTGCAGAGTCCCAAAACAGGCGTTTTCAGCCCATTACCGGCATATGGAAGAAACAGCAGTAAGCACAGGGAAATATCTGCTTCTAAATCCAAAACGCAGCTATCTAACAGAACGGTTGTCAATGTGTGCACTCAACTTCCAGAGTTAAACCCGTGTGTGGATTCAGCAGTCTGCAGAGACTTTCTCTGCAGAGTCCCAAAACAGGCGTTTTCAGCCCATTACCGGCATATGGAAGAAACAGCAGTAAGCACAGGGAAATATCTGCTTCTAAATCCAAAACGCAGCTATCTAACAGAACGGTTGTCAATGTGTGCACTCAACTTCCAGAGTTAAACCCGTGTGTGGATTCAGGAGTCTGCAAACACTTTCTCTGCAGAGTCCCAAAACAGGCGTTTTCAGCCCATTACCGGCATATGGAAGAAACAGCAGTAAGCACAGGGAAATATCTGCTTCTAAATCCAAAACGCAGCTATCTAACAGAACGGTTGTCAATGTGTGCACTCAACTTCCAGAGTTAAACCCGTGTGTGGATTCAGCAGTCTGCAGAGACTTTCTCTGCAGAGTCCCCAAACAGGCGTTTTCAGCCCATTACCGGCATATGGAAGAAACAGCAGTAAGCACAGGGAAATATCTGCTTCTAAATCCAAAACGCAGCTATCTAACAATACGGTTGTCAATGTGTGCACTCAACTTCCAGAGTTAAACCCGTGTGTGGATTCAGCAGTCTGCGAACATCTTCTCTGCAGAGTCCCAAAGCAGGCGTTTTCAGCCCATTACCGGCATATGGAAGAAACGGCAGTAAACACAGGGAAATAACTGCTTCTAAATCCAAAACGCAGCTATCTAACAGAACGGTTGTCAATGTGTGCACTCAACTTCCAGAGTTAAACCCGTGTGTGGATTCAGCAGCCTGCAGAGACTTTCTCTGCAGAGTCCCCAAACAGGCGTTTTCAGCCCATTACCGGCATATGGAAGAAACAGCAGTAAGCACAGGGAAATATCTGCTTCTAAATCCAAAACGCAGCTATCTAAAAGAACGGTTGTCAATGTGTGCACTCAACTTCCAGAGGTAAACCCGTGTGTGGATTCAGCAGTCTGCAGAGACTTTCTCTGCAGAGTCCCAAAACAGGCGTTTTCAGCCCATTACCGGCATATGGAAGAAACAGCAGTAAGCACAGGGAAATATCTGCTTCTAAATCCAAAACGCAGCTATCTAACAGAACGGTTGTCAATGTGTGCACTCAACTTCCAGAGTTAAACCCGTGTGTGGATTCAGCAGTCTGCAGAGACTTTCTCTGCAGAGTCCCCAAACAGGCGTTTTCAGCCCATTACCGGCATATGGAAGAAACAGCAGTAAGCACAGGGAAATATCTGCTTCTAAATCCAAAACGCAGCTATCTAACAGAACGGTTGTCAATGTGTGCACTCAACTTCCAGAGTTAAACCCGTGTGTGGATTCAGCAGTCTGCAAACACTTTCTCTGCAGAGTCCCCAAACAGGCGTTTTCAACCCATTACCGGCATATGGAAGAAACAGCAGTAAGCACAGGGAAATATCTGCTTCTAAATCCAAAACGCAGCTATCTAACAGAACGGTTGTCAATGTGTGCACTCAACTTCCAGAGTTAAACCCGTGTGTGGATTCAGCAGTCTGCAGAGACTTTCTCTGCAGAGTCCCAAAACAGGCGTTTTCAGCCCATTACCGGCATATGGAAGAAACAGCAGTAAGCACAGGGAAATATCTGCTTCTAAATCCAAAACGCAGCTATCTAACAGAACGGTTGTCAATGTGTGCACTCAACTTCCAGAGTTAAACCCGTGTGTGGATTCAGGAGTCTGCAAACACTTTCTCTGCAGAGTCCCAAAACAGGCGTTTTCAGCCCATTACCGGCATATGGAAGAAACAGCAGTAAGCCCAGGGAAATATCTGCTTCTAAATCCAAAACGCAGCTATCTAACAGAACGGTTGTCAATGTGTGCACTCAACTTCCAGAGTTAAACCCGTGTGTGGATTCATCAGTCTGCAAACACTTTCTCTGCAGAGTCCCCAAACAGGCGTTTTCAGCCCATTACCGGCATATGGAAGAAACAGCAGTAAGCACAGGGAAATATCTGCTTCTAAATCCAAAACGCAGCTATCTAACAGAACGGTTGTCAATGTGTGCACTCAACTTCCAGAGTTAAACCCGTGTGTGGATTCAGCAGTCTGCAAACATCTTCTCTGCAGAGTCCCAAAGCAGGCGTTTTCAGCCCATTACCGGCATATGGAAGAAACGGCAGTAAACACAGGGAAATAACTGCTTCTAAATCCAAAACGCAGCTATCTAACAGAACGGTTGTCAATGTGTGCACTCAACTTCCAGAGTTAAACCCGTGTGTGGATTCAGCAGTCTGCAGAGCCTTTCTCTGCAGAGTCCCCAAACAGGCGTTTTCAGCCCATTACCGGCATATGGAAGAAACGGCAGTAAGCACAGGGAAATATCTGCTTCTAAATCCAAAACACAGCTATCTAACAGAACGGTTGTCAATGTGTGCACTCAACTTCCAGAGTTAAACCCGTGTGTGGATTCAGCAGTCTGCAAACACTTCCTCTGCAGAGTCCCAAAACAGGCGTTTTCAGCCCATTACCGGCATATGGAAGAAACAGCAGTAAGCACAGGGAAATATCTGCTTCTAATTCCAAAACGCAGCTATCTAACAGAACGGTTGTCAATGTGTGCACTCAACTTCCAGAGTTAAACCCGTGTGTGGATTCAGCAGCCTGCAGAGACTTTCTCTGCAGAGTCCCAAAACAGGCGTTTTCAGCCCATTACCGGCATATGGAAGAAACAGCAGTAAGCACAGGGAAATATCTGCTTCTAAATCCAAAACGCAGCTATCTAACAGAACGGTTGTCAATGTGTGCACTCAACTTCCAGAGTTAAACCCGTGTGTGGATTCAGCAGTCTGCAGAGACTGTCTCTGCAGAATCCCAAAACAGGCGTTTTCAGCCCATTACCGGCATATGGAAGAAACAGCAGTAAGCACAGGGAAATATCTGCTTCTAAATCCAAAACGCAGCTATCTAACAGAACGGTTGTCAATGTGTGCACTCAACTTCCAGAGTTAAACCCGTGTGTGGATTCAGCAGTCTGCAGAGACTTTCTCTGCAGAGTCCCAAAACAGGCGTTTTCAGCCCATTACCGGCATATGGAAGAAACAGCAGTAAGCACAGGGAAATATCTGCTTCTAAATCCAAAACGCAGCTATCTAACAGAACGGTTGTCAATGTGTGCACTCAACTTCCAGAGTTAAACCCGTGTGTGGATTCAGCAGTCTGCAGAGACTTTCTCTGCAGAGTCCCAAAACAGGCGTTTTCAGCCCATTACCGGCATATGGAAGAAACAGCAGTAAGCACAGGGAAATATCTGCTTCTAAATCCAAAACGCAGCTATCTAACAGAACGGTTGTCAATGTGTGCACTCAACTTCCAGAGTTAAACCCGTGTGTGGATTCAGCAGTCTGCAGAGACTTTCTCTGCAGAGTCCCCAAACAGGCGTTTTCAGCCCATTACCGGCATATGGAAGAAACAGCAGTAAGCACAGGGAAATATCTGCTTCTAAATCCAAAATGCAGCTATCTAACAGAACGGTTGTCAATGTGTGCACTCAACTTCCAGAGTTAAACCCGTGTGTGGATTCAGCAGCCTGCAGAGACTTTCTCTGCAGAGTCCCCAAACAGGCGTTTTCAGCCCATTACCGGCATATGGAAGAAACAGCAGTAAGCACAGGGAAATATCTGCTTCTAAATCCAAAACGAAGCGATCTAACAGAACGGTTGTCAATGTGTGCACTCAGCTACCAGAGTTAAACCCGTGTGTGGATTCGGGAGTCTGCAGAGACTTTCTCTGCAGAGTCCCAAAACAGGCGTTTTCAGCCCATTACCGGCATATGGAAGAAACAGCAGTAAGCACAGGGAAATATCTGCTTCTAAATCCAAAACGCAGCTATCTAACAGAACGGTTGTCAATGTGTGCACTCAACTTCCAGAGTTAAACCCGTGTGTGGATTCAGCAGTCTGCAGAGACTTTCTCTGCAGAGTCCCAAAACAAGCGTTTTCAGCCCATTACCGGCATATGGAAGAAACAGCAGTAAGCACAGGGAAATATCTGCTTCTAAATCCAAAACGAAGCTATCTAATAGAACGGTTGTCAATGTGTGCACTCAACTTCCAGAGTTAAACCGGTGTGTGGATTCAGCAGTCTGCAGAGACTTTCTCTGCAGAGTCCCAGAACAGGCGTTTTCAGCCCATTACCGGCATATGGAAGAAACAGCAGTAAGCACAGGGAAATATCTGCTTCTAAATCCAAAACGCAGCTATCTAACAGAACGGTTGTCAATGTGTGCACTCAACTTCCAGAGTTAAACCCGTGTGTGGATTCAGCAGTCTGCAGAGACTTTCTCTGCAGAGTCCCAAAACAGGCGTTTTCAGCCCATTACCGGCATATGGAAGAAACAGCAGTAAGCACAGGGAAATATCTGCTTCTAAATCCAAAACGCAGCTATCTAACAGAACGGTTGTCAATGTGTGCACTCAACTTCCAGAGTTAAACCCGTGTGTGGATTCAGCAGTCTGCAGAGACTTTCTCTGCAGAGTCCCCAAACAGGCGTTTTCAGCCCATTACCGGCATACGGAAGAAACAGCAGTAAGCACAGGGAAATATCTGCTTCTAAATCCAAAACGCAGCTATCTAACAGAACGGTTGTCAATGTGTGCACTCAACTTCCAGAGTTAAACCCGTGTGTGGATTCAGCAGTCTGCAGAGACTTTCTCTGCAGAGTCCCCAAACAGGCGTTTTCAGCCCATTACCGGCATATGGAAGAAACAGCAGTAAGCACAGGGAAATATCTGCTTCTAAATCCAAAATGCAGCTATCTAACAGAACGGTTGTCAATGTGTGCACTCAACTTCCAGAGTTAAACCCGTGTGTGGATTCAGCAGCCTGCAGAGACTTTCTCTGCAGAGTCCCCAAACAGGCGTTTTCAGCCCATTACCGGCATATGGAAGAAACAGCAGTAAGCACAGGGAAATATCTGCTTCTAAATCCAAAACGAAGCGATCTAACAGAACGGTTGTCAATGTGTGCACTCAGCTACCAGAGTTAAACCCGTGTGTGGATTCGGGAGTCTGCAGAGACTTTCTCTGCAGAGTCCCAAAACAGGCGTTTTCAGCCCATTACCGGCATATGGAAGAAACAGCAGTAAGCACAGGGAAATATCTGCTTCTAAATCCAAAACGCAGCTATCTAACAGAACGGTTGTCAATGTGTGCACTCAACTTCCAGAGTTAAACCCGTGTGTGGATTCAGCAGTCTGCAGAGACTTTCTCTGCAGAGTCCCAAAACAAGCGTTTTCAGCCCATTACCGGCATATGGAAGAAACAGCAGTAAGCACAGGGAAATATCTGCTTCTAAATCCAAAACGAAGCTATCTAAGAGAACGGTTGTCAATGTGTGCACTCAACTTCCAGAGTTAAACCGGTGTGTGGATTCAGCAGTCTGCAGAGACTTTCTCTGCAGAGTCCCAGAACAGGCGTTTTCAGCCCATTACCGGCATATGGAAGAAACAGCAGTAAGCACAGGGAAATATCTGCTTCTAAATCCAAAACGCAGCTATCTAACAGAACGGTTGTCAATGTGTGCACTCAACTTCCAGAGTTAAACCCGTGTGTGGATTCAGCAGTCTGCAGAGACTTTCTCTGCAGAGTCCCAAAACAGGCGTTTTCAGCCCATTACCGGCATATGGAAGAAACAGCAGTAAGCACAGGGAAATATCTGCTTCTAAATCCAAAACGCAGCTATCTAACAGAACGGTTGTCAATGTGTGCACTCAACTTCCAGAGTTAAACCCGTGTGTGGATTCAGCAGTCTGCAGAGACTTTCTCTGCAGAGTCCCCAAACAGGCGTTTTCAGCCCATTACCGGCATACGGAAGAAACAGCAGTAAGCACAGGGAAATATCTGCTTCTAAATCCAAAACGCAGCTATCTAACAGAACGGTTGTCAATGTGTGCACTCAACTTCCAGAGTTAAACCCGTGTGTGGATTCAGCAGTCTGCAGAGACTTTCTCTGCAGAGTCCCCAAACAGGCGTTTTCAGCCCATTACCGGCATATGGAAGAAACAGCAGTAAGCACAGGGAAATATCTGCTTCTAAATCCAAAACGCAGCTATCTAACAGAACGGTTGTCAATGTGTGCACTCAACTTCCAGAGTTAAACCTGTGTGTGGATTCAGCAGTCTGCAGAGACTTTCTCTGCACTGTCCCAAAACAGGCGTTTTCAGCCCATTACCGGCATATGGAAGAAACGGCAGTAAACACAGGGAAATAAC
This sequence comes from Aotus nancymaae, assembly GCF_030222135.1. Taxonomy (NCBI): domain Eukaryota; kingdom Metazoa; phylum Chordata; class Mammalia; order Primates; family Aotidae; genus Aotus; species Aotus nancymaae. Next base: position 17,187 of record NW_026989271.1, read on the forward strand.
TGCTTCTAAATCCAAAACGCAGCTATCTAACAGAACGGTTGTCAATGTGTGCACTCAACTTCCAGAGTTAAACCCGTGTGTGGATTCAGCAGTCTGCAAACACTTTCTCTGCAGAGTCCCAAAACAGGCGTTTTCAGCCCATTACCGGCATATGGAAGAAACGGCAGTAAGCACAGGGAAATATCTGCTTCTAAATCCAAAACACAGCTATCTAACAGAACGGTTGTCAATGTGTGCACTCAACTTCCAGAGTTAAACCCGTGTGTGGATTCAGCAGTCTGCAAACACTTTCTCTGCAGAGTCCCAAAACAGGCGTTTTCAGCCCATTACCGGCATATGGAAGAAACAGCAGTAAGCACAGGGAAATATCTGCTTCTAATTCCAAAACGCAGCTATCTAACAGAACGGTTGTCAATGTGTGCACTCAACTTCCAGAGTTAAACCCGTGTGTGGATTCAGCAGTCTGCAAACACTTTCTCTGCAGAGTCCCCAAACAGGCGTTTTCAGCCCATTACCGGCATATGGAAGAAACAGCAGTAAGCACAGGGAAATATCTGCTTCTAAATCCACAACGCAGCTATCTAACAGAACGGTTGTCAATGTGTGCACTCAACTTCCAGAGTTAAACCCGTGTGTGGATTCAGCAGTCTGCAAACACTTTCTCTGCAGAGTCCCAAAACAGGCGTTTTCAGCCCTTTTCCAGCATATGGAAGAAACAGCAGTAAGCACAGGGAAATATCTGCTTCTAAATCCAAAACGCAGCTATCTAACAGAACGGTTGTCAATGTGTGCACTCAACTTCCAGAGTTAAACCCGTGTGTGGATTCAGCAGTCTGCAAACACTTTCTCTGCAGAGTCCCAAAACAGGCGTTTTCAGCCCATTACCGGCATATGGAAGAAACAGCAGTAAGCACAGGGAAATATCTGCTTCTAAATCCAAAACGAAGCTATCTAACAGAACGGTTGTCAATGTGTGCACTCAACTTCCAGAGATAAACCCGTGTGTGGATTCAGCAGTCTGCAAACACTTTCTCTGCAGAGTCCCCAAACAGGCGTTTTCAGCCCATTACCGGCATATGGAAGAAACAGCAGTAAGCACAGGGAAATATCTGCTTCTAAATCCAAAACGCAGCTATCTAACAGAACGGTTGTCAATGTGTGCACTCAACTTCCAGAGTTAAACCCGTGTGTGGATTCAGCAGTCTGCAAACACTTTCTCTGCAGAGTCCCCAAACAGGCGTTTTCAGCCCATTACCGGCATATGGATGAAACAGCAGTAAGCACAGGGAAATATCTGCTTCTAAATCCAAAACGCAGCTATCTAACAGAACGGTTGTCAATGTGTGCACTCAACTTCCAGAGTTAAACCCGTGTGTGGATTCAGCAGTTTCCAACCCTTTCTGTGCAGAGTCTCAAAACAGGCCTTTCCGGCCCAGTACCGGCATATATAAGAAAGAGCATTAAGACTGCGTCTAAAACTCAGAAGAAACGTTTCTTTCAAACTGCTCGGCCTTGTGTTCTTTGGCCTAAGGGAGTTGATTCTATGTTTAGATTCAGCGAGATAGAAACACGTTTATTCTAGGAGCTGTCTTTGGATATTCCAGATTGAATGGGAGTATATGCTGTAAAGAGAAATATCTGTTTCTAAAACCAAAATGGATCTATCTAGCAGAGTGGTTGTGAATGTGTGCCTTCGGCTTAAAGAGGTAAACTGCTCTTCTCATGCAGCACTTTAGAAACCCTTTATATGCAAATACAGACCTTTCCAGCAAAACACCAGCCTATAGGAAATAGCAGTAAGACTGCATCTTTAACATGGAAGAAACTGTTTTCAAACTGCTCTGCTGTGTGTTCATTCATATAAGAGACTTGAATATATGTTCAGATTCAGCTAGTTAGCAACACGTTTCTTCCAGGAGCTGTGTTTGCCTATTCCAGAGTATACTGGAGTATAAGATGTAAAGACAAATGTCTCGTTCCAAAAGAAAAACGGATGATCTAATGGAATGGTTGTCAATGTGTGCATTCAACTTACTGAGCTAAACTGCTGTTTGTATGCAGCAGTTTAGAAAACATTTCTGTGTAGATTCTCAAACAGACATTTCCAGCAAAATACCGGCCTATAAGAAATAGCAGTAAGACTGCGTCTAAAACTCAGAGGGAACGTTTCTTTCAAACGGCTCTGCAGTGTGTTCGTTCACCAAAGGTCGTTGAATCTATGTTTGGATTCAGCGAGTTTGAAACACGTTTATTCTAGGAGCTGCATTTCGATATTCCAGAGTGTATGGGAGTAAATGCTGTAAAGAGAAATATCTGTTTCTAAAACCAAAACGGAGCTATCTAACAGAATGGTTGTGAATGTGTGCATTCAACTTAAAGGGTTAATCTGCTCTTCTTAGGCAGCAGTTTAGAAACCCTTTATATGCAAATTCTAAAATCAACATTTGCAGCAAAACACCAGCCTAAAAGAAGTAGCAGTAAGACTGCATCTATAACATAGAAGAAACGTTTTCTTCAAAATGCTCTGCTCTGTGTTCATTCACCTAAGAGTCTTGAGTATATATTCAGATTCAGCGAGTAAGAAACACGTTTCTTCCAGGAGCTGCATTTGCATATTCCAGAGTGTACTGGAGTATAAGGTTTAAAGTGAAATATCTGGTTCTAAAACAAACACGGAGCCATCTAACAGAATGGTTGTCACTGTGTGCATTCAGCTTATTGAGATAAACTGTTGTTTCTATGCAGCAGTTTAGAAAAGATTTTTGTGCAGATTCTAAAACAGACATTCCCAGCAAAATACCGGCCTCTAAGAAATAGCAATAAGACTGCGTCTAAAACTCAAATAAAACGTTTCTTTCAAACTGCTGTGCTGTGTGTTCGTTCACCTAAGGGAGTTGAATCTATGTTTAGATTCAGCGACTTAGAAACACGTCTATTCTGGGAGCTGCGTTTGGCTATTCCAGAATGAATGGGAGTATATGCTGTAACTAGAAACACAGGCTTCTAAAACCAAAACGGAGCTAGCTAACAGAATGATTGTGAATGAGGGCATTCAACTTAACGAATTAAACTGCTCCACTTAAGCAGCAGTTTACAAACCATTTATATGGAAATTCTAAAACCAACATTTCCAGGAAAACACCAGCCTAAAAGCAATAGCAGTTAACAGTGCATCTATAACATGGAAGAAATGTTTTTTTCAAACTCCTCTGCTGTGTGTTCATTCACCTAAGAGACTTCAATATATGCACAGATTCAGCGAGTTACAAACACGTTTCATCCAGGAGCTGCGTATGGATATATCAGAGTGTACTGGGGTACAAGATGTAAAGAGAAATATCTGATTATACTTAGAAACCCGTTTCTTTTAGGAGCTGCGTTTGGATATTCCAGAGTGAATGAGAGTATATGCTGTAAAGAGAAATAACTGCTTCTAAAACCAAAAGGCAACTATCTAACTGAATGGTTGTCAATGCGTGCACTCAACTTCCAGAGATAAACCCGAGTGTGGATTCAGCAGTCTGCAAACACTTTCTGTGCAGAGTCCCAAAACAGGCGTTTTCAGCCCAATACCGGCATATGGAAGAAACAGCAGTAAGCACAGGGAAATATCTGCTTCTAAATCCAAAACGCAGCTATCTAACAGAACGGTTGTCAATGTGTGCACTCAACTTCCAGAGTTAAACCCGTGTGTGGATTCAGCAGTCTGCAGAGACTTTCTCTGCAGAGTCCCAAAACAGGCGTTTTCAGCCCATTACCGGCATATGGAAGAAACAGCAGTAAGCACAGGGAAATATCTGCTTCTAAATCCAAAACGCAGCTATCTAACAGAACGGTTGTCAACGTGTGCACTCAACTTCCAGAGTTAAACCCGTGTGTGGATTCAGCAGCCTGCAGAGACTTTCTCTGCAGAGTCCCAAAACAGGCGTTTTCAGCCCATTACCGGCATATGGAAGAAACAGCAGTAAGCACAGGGAAATATCTGCTTCTAAATCCAAAACGCAGCTATCTAACAGAACGGTTGTCAATGTGTGCACTCAACTTCCAGAGTTAAACCCGTGTGTGGGTTCAGCAGCCTGCAGAGACTTTCTCTGCAGAGTCCCAAAACAGGCGTTTTCAGCCCATTACCGGCATATGGAAGAAACAGCAGTAAGCACAGGGAAATATCTGCTTCTAAATCCAAAACGCAGCTATCTAACAGAACGGTTGTCAATGTGTGCACTCAACTTCCAGAGTTAAACCCGTGTGTGGATTCAGCAGTCTGCAGAGACTTTCTCTGCAGAGTCCCCAAACAGGCGTTTTCAGCCCATTACCGGCATATGGAAGAAACAGCAGTAAGCACAGGGAAATATCTGCTTCTAAATCCAAAACGCAGCTATCTAACAGAACGGTTGTCAATGTGTGCACTCAACTTCCAGAGTTAAACCCGTGTGTGGATTCAGCAGTCTGCAGAGACTTTCTCTGCAGAGTCCCAAAACAGGCGTTTTCAGCCCATTACCGGCATATGGAAGAAACAGCAGTAAGCACAGGGAAATATCTGCTTCTAAATCCAAAACGCAGCTATCTAACAGAACAGTTGTCAATGTGTGCACTCAACTTCCAGAGTTAAACCCGTGTGTGGATTCAGCAGTCTGCAGAGACTTTCTCTGCAGAGTCCCCAAACAGGCGTTTTCAGCCCATTACCGGCATATGGAAGAAACAGCAGTAAGCACAGGGAAATATCTGCTTCTAAATCCAAAACGCAGCTATCTAACAGAACGGTTGTCAATGTGTGCACTCAACTTCCAGAGTTAAACCCGTGTGTGGATTCAGCAGTCTGCAGAGACTTTCTCTGCAGAGTCCCAAAACAGGCGTTTTCAGCCCATTACCGGCATATGGAAGAAACAGCAGTAAGCACAGGGAAATATCTGCTTCTAAATCCAAAACGCAGCGATCTAACAGAACGGTTGTCAATGTGTGCACTCAGCTTCCAGAGTTAAACCCGTGTGTGGATTCGGCAGTCTGCAGAGACTTTCTCTGCAGAGTCCCAAAACAGGCGTTTTCAGCCCATTACCGGCATATGGAAGAAACAGCAGTAAGCACAGGGAAATATCTGCTTCTAAATCCAAAACGCAGCTATCTAACAGAACGGTTGTCAATGTGTGCACTCAACTTCCAGAGTTAAACCCGTGTGTGGATTCAGCAGTCTGCAAACACTTTCTCTGCAGAGTCCCAGAACAGGCGTTTTCAGCCTATTACCGGCATATGGAAGAAACGGCAGTAAGCACAGGGAAATATCTGCTTCTAAATCCAAAACGCAGCTATCTAACAGAACGGTTGTCAATGTGTGCACTCAACTTCCAGAGTTAAACCCGTGTGTGGATTCAGCAGTCTGCAAACACTTTCTCTGCAGAGTCCCAAAACAGGCGTTTTCAGCCCATTACCGGCATATGGAAGAAACGGCTGTAAGCCCAGGGAAATATCTGCTTCTAAATCCAAAACGCAGCTATCTAACAGAACGGTTGTCAATGTGTGCACTCAGCTTCCAGAGTTAAACCCGTGTGTGGATTCAGCAGTCTGCAAACACTTTCTCTGCAGAGTCCCAAAACAGCCGTTTTCAGCCCATTACCGGCATATGGAAGAAACAGCAGTAAGCACAGGGAAATATCTGCTTCTAAATCCAAAACACAGCTATCTAACAGAACGGTTGTCAATGTGTACACTCAACTTCCAGAGTTTAACCCGTGTGTGGATTCAGCAGTCTGCAGATATCTACTCTGCAGAGTCCCAAAACAGGCGTTTTCAGCTCATTACAGGCATATGGAAGAAACGGCAGTAAGCCCAGGGAAATATCTGCTTCTAAACCCAAAACGCAACTATCTATCAGAACGGTTGTCAATGTGTGCACTCAACTTCCAGAGTTAAACCCGTGTGTGGATTCAGCAGTCTGCAAACACTTTCTCTGCAGAGTCGCAAAACAGGCGTTTTCAGCCCATTACCGGCATATGGAAGAAACAGCAGTAAGCACAGGGAAATATCTGCTTCTAAATCCAAAACGCAGCTATCTAACAGAACGGTTGTCAATTTGTGCACTCAACTTCCAGAGATAAACCCGTTTGTGTATTCAGCAGTCTGCAAACAATGTCTCTGCAGAGTCCCAAAACAGGCATTTTCAGCCCATTACCGGCATATGGAAGAAACAGCAGTAAGCACAGGGAAATATCTGCTTCTAAATCCAAAACGCAGCTATCTAACAGAACGGTTGTCAATGTGTGCACTCAACTTCCAGAGTTAAACCCGTGTGTGGATTCAGCAGTCTGCAAACACTTTCTCTGCAGAGTCCCAAAACAGGCGTTTTCAGCCCATTACCGGCATATGGAAGAAACAGCAGGAAGCCCAGGGAAATATCTGCTTCTAAATCCAAAACGCAGCTATCTAACAGAACGGTTGTCAATGTGTGCACTCAACTTCCAGAGTTAAACCCGTGTGTGGATTCAGCAGTCTGCAAACACTTTCTCTGCAGAGTCCCAAAACAGGCGTTTTCAGCCCATTACCGGCATATGGAAGAAACAGCAGTAAGCACAGGGAAATATCTGCTTCTAAATCCAAAACGCAGCTATCTAACAGAACGGTTGTCAATGTGTGCACTCAACTTCCAGAGTTAAACCCGTGTGTGGATTCAGCAGTCTGCAAACACTTTCTCTGCAGAGTCCCAAAACAGGCGTTTTCAGCCCATTACCGGCATATGGAAGAAACAGCAGTAAGCACAGGGAAATATCTGCTTCTAAATCCAAAACGCAGCTATCTAACAGAACGGTTGTCAATGTGTGCACTCAACTTCCAGAGTTAAACCCGTGTGTGGATTCAGCAGTCTGCAAACACTTTCTCTGCAGAGTCCCAAAACAGGCGTTTTCAGCCCTTTACCGGCATATGGAAGAAACAGCAGTAAGCACAGGGAAATATCTGCTTCTAAATCCAAAACGCAGCTATCTAACAGAACGGTTGTCAATGTGTGCACTCAACTTCCAGAGTTAAACCCGTGTGTGGATTCAGCAGTCTGCAAACACTTTCTCTGCAGAGTCCCAAAACAGGCGTTTTCAGCCCATTACCGGCATATGGAAGAAACAGCAGTAAGCACAGGGAAATATCTGCTTCTAAATCCAAAACGCAGCTATCTAACAGAACGGTTGTCAATGTGTGCACTCAACTTCCAGAGTTAAACCCGTGTGTGGATTCAGCAGTCTGCAAACACTTTCTGTGCAGAGTCTCAAAACAGGCCTTTCCGGCCCAGTACCGGCATATATAAGAAAGAGCATTAAGACTGCGTCTAAAACTCAGAAGAAACGTTTCTTTCAAACTGCTCGGCCTTGTGTTCTTTGGCCTAAGGGAGTTGAATCTATGTTTAGATTCAGCGAGATAGAAACACGTTTATTCTAGGAGCTGTCTTTGGATATTCCAGATTGAATGGGAGTATATGCTGTAAAGAGAAATATCTGTTTCTAAAACCAAAATGGATCTATCTAGCAGAGTGGTTGTGAATGTGTGCCTTCGGCTTAAAGAGGTAAACTGCTCTTCTCATGCAGCACTTTAGAAACCCTTTATATGCAAATACAGACCTTTCCAGCAAAACACCAGCCTATAGGAAATAGCAGTAAGACTGCATCTTTAACATGGAAGAAACTGTTTTCAAACTGCTCTGCTGTGTGTTCATTCATATAAGAGACTTGAATATATGTTCAGATTCAGCTAGTTAGCAACACGTTTCTTCCAGGAGCTGTGTTTGCCTATTCCAGAGTATACTGGAGTATAAGATGTAAAGACAAATGTCTCGTTCCAAAAGAAAAACGGATGATCTAATGGAATGGTTGTCAATGTGTGCATTCAACTTACTGAGCTAAACTGCTGTTTGTATGCAGCAGTTTAGAAAACATTTCTGTGTAGATTCTCAAACAGACATTTCCAGCAAAATACCGGCCTATAAGAAATAGCAGTAAGACTGCGTCTAAAACTCAGAGGGAACGTTTCTTTCAAACTGCTCTGCAGTGTGTTCGTTCACCAAAGGTCGTTGAATCTATGTTTGGATTCAGCGAGTTTGAAACACGTTTATTCTAGGAGCTGCATTTCGATATTCCAGAGTGTATGGGAGTAAATGCTGTAAAGAGAAATATCTGTTTCTAAAACCAAAACGGAGCTATCTAACAGAATGGTTGTGAATGTGTGCATTCAACTTAAAGGGTTAATCTGCTCTTCTTAGGCAGCAGTTTAGAAACCCTTTATATGCAAATTCTAAAATCAACATTTGCAGCAAAACACCAGCCTAAAAGAAGTAGCAGTAAGACTGCATCTATAACATAGAAGAAACGTTTTCTTCAAAATGCTCTGCTCTGTGTTCATTCACCTAAGAGTCTTGAGTATATATTCAGATTCAGCGAGTAAGAAACACGTTTCTTCCAGGAGCTGCATTTGCATATTCCAGAGTGTACTGGAGTATAAGGTTTAAAGTGAAATATCTGGTTCTAAAACAAACACGGAGCCATCTAACAGAATGGTTGTCACTGTGTGCATTCAGCTTATTGAGATAAACTGTTGTTTCTATGCAGCAGTTTAGAAAAGATTTTTGTGCAGATTCTAAAACAGACATTCCCAGCAAAATACCGGCCTCTAAGAAATAGCAATAAGACTGCGTCTAAAACGCAAATAAAACGTTTCTTTCAAACTGCTGTGCTGTGTGTTCGTTCACCTAAGGGAGTTGAATCTATGTTTAGATTCAGCGACTTAGAAACACGTCTATTCTGGGAGCTGCGTTTGGCTATTCCAGAATGAATGGGAGTATATGCTGTAACTAGAAACACAGGCTTCTAAAACCAAAACGGAGCTAGCTAACAGAATAATTGTGAATGAGGGCATTCAACTTAACGAATTAAACTGCTCCACTTAAGCAGCAGTTTACAAACCATTTATATGGAAATTCTAAAACCAACATTTCCAGGAAAACACCAGCCTAAAAGCAATAGCAGTTAACAGTGCATCTATAACATGGAAGAAATGTTTTTTTCAAACTCCTCTGCTGTGTGTTCATTCACCTAAGAGACTTCAATATATGCACAGATTCAGCGAGTTACAAACACGTTTCATCCAGGAGCTGCGTATGGATATATCAGAGTGTACTGGGGTACAAGATGTAAAGAGAAATATCTGATTATACTTAGAAACCCGTTTCTTTTAGGAGCTGCGTTTGGATATTCCAGAGTGAATGATAGTATACGCTGTAAAGAGAAATAACTGCTTCTAAAACCAAAAGGCAGCTATCCAACTGAATGGTTGTCAATGCGTGCACTCAACTTCCAGAGATAAACCCGAGTGTGGATTCAGCAGTCTGCAAACACTTTCTGTGCAGAGTCCCAAAACAGGCGTTTTCAGCCCAATACCGGCATATGGAAGAAACAGCAGTAAGCACAGGGAAATATCTGGTTCTAAATCAAAAACGCAGCTATCTAACAGAACGGTTGTCAATGTGTGCACTCAACTTCCAGAGTTAAACCCGTGTGTGGATTCAGCAGTCTGCAAACACTTTCTCTGCAGAGTCCCAAAACAGGCGTTTTCAGCCCATTACCGGCATATGGAAGAAACAGCAGTAAGCACAGGGAAATATCTGCTTCTAAATCCAAAACGCAGCTATCTAACAGAACGGTTGTCAATGTGTGCACTCAACTTCCAGAGTTAAACCCGTGTGTGGATTCAGCAGTCTGCAAACACTTTCTCTGCAGAGTCCCAAAGCAGGCGTTTTCAGCCCATTACCGGCATATGGAAGAAACAGCAGTAAGCCCAGGGAAATATCTGCTTCTAAATCCAAAACGCAGCTGTCTAACAGAACGGTTGTCAATGTGTGCACTCAACATCCAGAGTTAAACCCGTGTGTGGATTCAGCAGTCTGCAAACAGTTTCTCTGCAGAGTCCCAAAACAGGCGTTTTCAGCCCATTACCGGCATATGGAAGAAACAGCAGTAAGCACAGGTAAATATCTGCTTCTAAATCCAAAACGCAGCTATCTAACAGAACGGTTGTCAATGTGTGCACTCAACTTCCAGAGTTAAACCCGTGTGTGGATTCAGCAGTCTGCAGAGACTTTCTCTGCAGAGTCCCAAAACAGGCGTTTTCAGCCCATTACCGGCATATGGAAGAAACAGCAGTAAGCACAGGGAAATATCTGCTTCTAAATCCAAAACGCAGCTATCTAACAGAACGGTTGTCAATGTGTGCACTCAACTTCCAGAGTTAAAACCGTGTGTGGATTCAGCAATCTGCAAACACTTTCTCTGCAGAGTCCCAAAACAGGCGTTTTCAGCCCATTACCGGCATATGGAAGAAACAGCAGTAAGCACAGGGAAATATCTGCTTCTAAATCCAAAACGCAGCTATCTAACAGAACGGTTGTCAATGTGTGCACTCAACTTCCAGAGTTAAACCCGTGTGTGGATTCAGCAGTCTGCAAACACTTTCTCTGCAGAGTCCCAAAGCAGGCGTTTTCAGCCCATTACGGGCATATGGAAGAAACAGCAGTGAGCCCAGGGAAATATCTGCTTCTAAATCCAAAACGCAGCTATCTAACAGAACGGTTGTCAATGTGTGCACTCAACTTCCAGAGTTAAACCCGTGTGTGGATTCAGCAGTCTGCAAACACTTTCTCTGCAGAGTCCCAAAACAGGCGTTTTCAGCCCATTACCGGCATATGGAAGAAACAGCAGTAAGCACAGGGAAATATCTGCTTCTAAATCCAAAACGCAGCTATCTAACAGAACGGTTGTCAACGTGTGCACTCAACTTCCAGAGTTAAACCCGTGTGTGGATTCAGCAGTCTGCAGAGACTTTCTCTGCAGAGTCCCAAAACAGGCGTTTTCAGCCCATTACCGGCATATGGAAGAAACAGCAGTAAGCACAGGGAAATATCTGCTTCTAAATCCAAAACGCAGCTATCTAACAGAACGGTTGTCAATGTGTGCACTCAACTTCCAGAGTTAAACCCGTGTGTGGATTCAGCAGTCTGCAAACACTTTCTCTGCAGAGTCCCAAAACAGGCGTTTTCAGCCCATTACCGGCATATGGAAGAAACAGCAGTAAGCACAGGGAAATATCTGCTTCTAAATCCAAAACGCAGCTATCTAACAGAACGGTTGTCAATGTGTGCACTCAACTTCCAGAGTTAAACCCGTGTGTGGATTCAGCAGTCTGCAGAGACTTTCTCTGCTGAGTCCCAAAACAGGCGTTTTCAGCCCATTACCGGCATATGGAAGAAACAGCAGTAAGCACAGGGAAATATCTGCTTCTAAATCCAAAACGCAGCTATCTAACAGAACGGTTGTCAATGTGTGCACTCAACTTCCAGAGTTAAACCCGTGTGTGGATTCAGCAGTCTGCAAACATCTTCTCTGCAGAGTCCCAAAGCAGGCGTTTTCAGCCCATTAGCGACATATGGAAGAAACAGCAGTTAGCCCAGGGAAATATCTGTTTCTAAATCCAAAACGCAACTATCTAACAGAACGGTTGTCAATGTGTGCACTCAACTTCCAGAGTTAAACCCGTGTGTGGATTCAGCAGTCTGCAAACACTTTCTCTGCAGAGTCCCAAAACAGGCGTTTTCAGCCCTTTACCGGCATATGGAAGAAACAGCAGTAAGCACAGGGAAATATCTGCTTCTAAATCCAAAACACAGATATCTAACAGAACGGTTGTCAATGTGTGCACTCAACTTCCAGAGTTAAAACCGTTTGTGGATTCAGCAATCTGCAAACACTTTCTCTGCAGAGTCCCAAAACAGGCGTTTTCAGCCCTTTACCGGCATATGGAAGAAACAGCAGTAAGCACAGGGAAATATCTGCTTCTAAATCCAAAACGCAGCTATCTAACAGAACGGTTGTCAATGTGTGCACTCAACTTCCAGAGTTAAACCCGTGTGTGGATTCAGCAGTCTGCAAACACTTTCTCTGCAGAGTCCCAAAACAGGCGTTTTCAGCCCATTACCGGCATATGGAAGAAACAGCAGTAAGCACAGGGAAATATCTGCTTCTAAATCCAAAACGCAGCTATCTAACAGAACGGTTGTCAATGTGTGCACTCAACTTCCAGAGTTAAACCCGTGTGTGGATTCAGCAGTCTGCAAACACTTTCTCTGCAGAGTCCCAAAGCAGGCGTTTTCAGCCCATTACCGGCATATGGAAGAAACAGCAGTAAGCTCAGGGAAATATCTGCTTCTAAATCCAAAACGCAGCTGTCTAACAGAACGGTTGTCAATGTGTGCACTCAACTTCCAGAGTTAAACCCGTGTGTGGATTCAGCAGTCTGCAAACACTTTCTCTGCAGAGTCCCAAAACAGGCGTTTTCAGCCCATTACCGGCATATGGAAGAAACAGCAGTAAGCACAGGGAAATATCTGCTTCTAAATCCAAAACGCAGCTATCTAACAGAACGGTTGTCAACGTGTGCACTCAACTTCCAGAGTTAAACCCGTGTGTGGATTCAGCAGTCTGCAGAGACTTTCTCTGCAGAGTCCCAAAACAGGCGTTTTCAGCCCATTACCGGCATATGGAAGAAACAGCAGTAAGCACAGGGAAATATCTGCTTCTAAATCCAAAACGCAGCTATCTAACAGAACGGTTGTCAATGTGTGCACTCAACTTCCAGAGTTAAACCCGTGTGTGGATTCAGCAGTCTGCAAACACTTTCTCTGCAGAGTCCCAAAACAGGCGTTTTCAGCCCATTACCGGCATATGGAAGAAACAGCAGTAAGCACAGGGAAATATCTGCTTCTAAATCCAAAACGCAGCTATCTAACAGAACGGTTGTCAATGTGTGCACTCAACTTCCAGAGTTAAACCCGTGTGTGGATTCAGCAGTCTGCAAACACTTTCTCTGCAGAGTCCCAAAACAGGCGTTTTCAGCCCATTACCGGCATATGGAAGAAACAGCAGTAAGCACAGGGAAATATCTGCTTCTAAATCCAAAACGCAGCTATCTAACAGAACGGTTGTCAATGTGTGCACTCAACTTCCAGAGTTAAACCCGTGTGTGGATTCAGCAGTCTGCAGAGACTTTCTCTGCTGAGTCCCAAAACAGGCGTTTTCAGCCCATTACCGGCATATGGAAGAAACAGCAGTAAGCACAGGGAAATATCTGCTTCTAAATCCAAAACGCAGCTATCTAACAGAACGGTTGTCAATGTGTGCACTCAACTTCCAGAGTTAAACCCGTGTGTGGATTCAGCAGTCTGCAAACATCTTCTCTGCAGAGTCCCAAAGCAGGCGTTTTCAGCCCATTAGCGACATATGGAAGAAACAGCAGTTAGCCCAGGGAAATATCTGTTTCTAAATCCAAAACGCAACTATCTAACAGAACGGTTGTCAATGTGTGCACTCAACTTCCAGAGTTAAACCCGTGTGTGGATTCAGCAGTCTGCAAACACTTTCTCTGCAGAGTCCCAAAACAGGCGTTTTCAGCCCTTTACCGGCATATGGAAGAAACAGCAGTAAGCACAGGGAAATATCTGCTTCTAAATCCAAAACACAGATATCTAACAGAACGGTTGTCAATGTGTGCACTCAACTTCCAGAGTTAAAACCGTTTGTGGATTCAGCAATCTGCAAACACTTTCTCTGCAGAGTCCCAAAACAGGCGTTTTCAGCCCTTTACCGGCATATGGAAGAAACAGCAGTAAGCACAGGGAAATATCTGCTTCTAAATCCAAAACGCAGCTATCTAACAGAACGGTTGTCAATGTGTGCACTCAACTTCCAGAGTTAAACCCGTGTGTGGATTCAGCAGTCTGCAAACACTTTCTCTGCAGAGTCCCAAAACAGGCGTTTTCAGCCCATTACCGGCATATGGAAGAAACAGCAGTAAGCACAGGGAAATATCTGCTTCTAAATCCAAAACGCAGCTATCTAACAGAACGGTTGTCAATGTGTGCACTCAACTTCCAGAGTTAAACCCGTGTGTGGATTCAGCAGTCTGCAAACACTTTCTCTGCAGAGTCCCAAAGCAGGCGTTTTCAGCCCATTACCGGCATATGGAAGAAACAGCAGTAAGCTCAGGGAAATATCTGCTTCTAAATCCAAAACGCAGCTGTCTAACAGAACGGTTGTCAATGTGTGCACTCAACTTCCAGAGTTAAACCCGTGTGTGGATTCAGCAGTCTGCAAACACTTTCTCTGCAGAGTCCCAAAACAGGCGTTTTCAGCCCATTACCGGCATATGGAAGAAACAGCAGTAAGCACAGGGAAATATCTGCTTCTAAATCCAAAACGCAGCTATCTAACAGAACGGTTGTCAACGTGTGCACTCAACTTCCAGAGTTAAACCCGTGTGTGGATTCAGCAGTCTGCAGAGACTTTCTCTGCAGAGTCCCAAAACAGGCGTTTTCAGCCCATTACCGGCATATGGAAGAAACAGCAGTAAGCACAGGGAAATATCTGCTTCTAAATCCAAAACGCAGCTATCTAACAGAACGGTTGTCAATGTGTGCACTCAACTTCCAGAGTTAAACCCGTGTGTGGATTCAGCAGTCTGCAAACACTTTCTCTGCAGAGTCCCAAAACAGGCGTTTTCAGCCCATTACCGGCATATGGAAGAAACAGCAGTAAGCACAGGGAAATATCTGCTTCTAAATCCAAAACGCAGCTATCTAACAGAACGGTTGTCAATGTGTGCACTCAACTTCCAGAGTTAAACCCGTGTGTGGATTCAGCAGTCTGCAGAGACTTTCTCTGCAGAGTCCCAAAACAGGCGTTTTCAGCCCATTACCGGCATATGGAAGAAACAGCAGTAAGCACAGGGAAATATCTGCTTCTAAATCCAAAACGCAGCTATCTAACAGAACGGTTGTCAATGTGTGCACTCAACTTCCAGAGTTAAACCCGTGTGTGGATTCAGCAGTCTGCAAACATCTTCTCTGCAGAGTCCCAAAGCAGGCGTTTTCAGCCCATTAGCGACATATGGAAGAAACAGCAGTTAGCCCAGGGTAATATCTGTTTCTAAATCCAAAACGCAGCTATCTAACAGAACGGTTGTCAATGTGTGCACTCAACTTCCAGAGTTAAACCCGTGTGTGGATTCAGCAGTCTGCAAACACTTTCTCTGCAGAGTCCCAAAACAGGCGTTTTCAGCCCTTTACCGGCATATGGAAGAAACAGCAGTAAGCACAGGGAAATATCTGCTTCTAAATCCAAAACACAGATATCTAACAGAACGGTTGTCAATGTGTGCACTCAACTTCCAGAGTTAAAACCGTTTGTGGATTCAGCAATCTGCAAACACTTTCTCTGCAGAGTCCCAAAACAGGCGTTTTCAGCCCTTTACCGGCATATGGAAGAAACAGCAGTAAGCACAGGGAAATATCTGCTTCTAAATCCAAAACGCAGCTATCTAACAGAACGGTTGTCAATGTGTGCACTCAACTTCCAGAGTTAAACCCGTGTGTGGATTCAGCAGTCTGCAAACACTTTCTCTGCAGAGTCCCAAAACAGGCGTTTTCAGCCCATTACCGGCATATGGAAGAAACAGCAGTAAGCACAGGGAAATATCTGCTTCTAAATCCAAAACGCAGCTATCTAACAGAACGGTTGTCAATGTGTGCACTCAACTTCCAGAGTTAAACCCGTGTGTGGATTCAGCAGTCTGCAAACACTTTCTCTGCAGAGTCCCAAAGCAGGCGTTTTCAGCCCATTACCGGCATATGGAAGAAACAGCAGTAAGCTCAGGGAAATATCTGCTTCTAAATCCAAAACGCAGCTGTCTAACAGAACGGTTGTCAATGTGTGCACTCAACTTCCAGAGTTAAACCCGTGTGTGGATTCAGCAGTCTGCAAACACTTTCTCTGCAGAGTCCCAAAACAGGCGTTTTCAGCCCATTACCGGCATATGGAAGAAACAGCAGTAAGCACAGGGAAATATCTGCTTCTAAATCCAAAACGCAGCTATCTAACAGAACGGTTGTCAATGTGTGCACTCAACTTCCAGAGTTAAACCCGTGTGTGGATTCAGCAGTCTGCAAACACTTTCTCTGCAGAGTCCCAAAACAGGCGTTTTCAGCCCATTACCGGCATATGGAAGAAACAGCAGTAAGCACAGGGAAATATCTGCTTCTAAATCCAAAACGCAGCTATCTAACAGAACGGTTGTCAATGTGTGCACTCAACTTCCAGAGTTAAACCCGTGTGTGGATTCAGCAGTCTGCAGAGACTTTCTCTGCTGAGTCCCAAAACAGGCGTTTTCAGCCCATTACCGGCATAGGGAAGAAACAGCAGTAAGCACAGGGAAATATCTGCTTCTAAATCCAAAACGCAGCTATCTAACAGAACGGTTGTCAATGTGTGCACTCAACTTCCAGAGTTAAACCCGTGTGTGGATTCAGCAGTCTGCAAACATCTTCTCTGCAGAGTCCCAAAGCAGGCGTTTTCAGCCCATTAGCGACATATGGAAGAAACAGCAGTTAGCCCAGGGAAATATCTGTTTCTAAATCCAAAAGGCAGCTATCTAGCAGAACGGTTGTCAATGTGTGCACTCAACTTCCAGAGTTAAACCCGTGTGTGGATTCAGCAGTCTGCAAACACTTTCTCTGCAGAGTCCCAAAACAGGCGTTTTCAGCCCTTTACCGGCATATGGAAGAAACAGCAGTAAGCACAGGGAAATATCTGCTTCTAAATCCAAAACACAGATATCTAACAGAACGGTTGTCAATGTGTGCACTCAACTTCCAGAGTTAAAACCGTTTGTGGATTCAGCAATCTGCAAACACTTTCTCTGCAGAGTCCCAAAACAGGCGTTTTCAGCCCATTACCGGCATATGGAAGAAACAGCAGTAAGCACAGGGAAATATCTGCTTCTAAATCCAAAACGCAGCTATCTAACAGAACGGTTGTCAATGTGTGCACTCAACTTCCAGAGTTAAACCCGTGTGTGGATTCAGCAGTCTGCAAACACTTTCTCTGCAGAGTCCCAAAACAGGCGTTTTCAGCCCATTACCGGCATATGGAAGAAACAGCAGTAAGCCCAGGGAAATATCTGCTTCTAAATCCAAAACGCAGCTATCTAACAGAACGGTTGTCAATGTGTGCACTCAACTTCCAGAGTTAAACCCGTGTGTGGATTCAGCAGTCTGCAAACACTTTCTCTGCAGAGTCCCAAAACAGGCGTTTTCAGCCCATTACCGGCATATGGAAGAAACAGCAGTAAGCACAAGGAAATATCTGCTTCTAAATCCAAAACGCAGCTATCTAACAGAACGGTTGTCAATGTGTGCACTCAACTTCCAGAGTTAAACCCGTGTGTGGATTCAGCAGTCTGCAAAAACTTTCTCTGCAGAGTCCCAAAACAGGCGTTTTCAGCCCATTACCGGCATATGGAAGAAACAGCAGTAAGCACAGGGAAATATCTGCTTCTAAATCCAAAACGCAGCTATCTAACAGAACGGTTGTCAATGTGTGCACTCAACTTCCAGAGTTAAACCCGTGTGTGGATTCAACAGTCTGCAAACACTTTCTCTGCAGAGTCCCAAAACACGCGTTTTCAGCCCATTACCGGCATATGGAAGAAACAGCAGTAAGCACAGGGAAATATCTGCTTCTAAATCCAAAACGCAGCTATCTAACAGAACGGTTGTCAATGTGTGCACTCAACTTCCAGAGTTAAACCCGTGTGTGGATTCAGCAGTCTGCAAACACTTTCTCTGCAGAGTCCCCAAACAGGCGTTTTCAGCCCATTACCGGCATATGGAAGAAACAGCAGTAAGCACAGGGAAATATCTGCTTCTAAATCCAAAACGCAGCTATCTAACAGAACGGTTGTCAATGTGTGCACTCAACTTCCAGAGTTAAACCCGTGTGTGGATTCAGCAGTCTGCAAACACTTTCTCTGCAGAGTCCCAAAACAGGCGTTTTCAGCCCATTACCGGCATATGGAAGAAACAGCAGTAAGCCCAGGGAAATATCTGCTTCTAAATCCAAAACGCAGCTATCTAACAGAACGGTTGTCAATGTGTGCACTCAACTTCCAGAGATAAACCCGTGTGTGGATTCAGCAGTCTGCAAACACTTTCTCTGCAGAGTCGCAAAACAGGCGTTTTCAGCCCATTACCGGCATATGGAAGAAACAGCAGTAAGCACAGGGAAATATCTGCTTCTAAATCCAAAACGCAGCTATCTAACAGAACGGTTGTCAATGTGTGCACTCAACTTCCAGAGTTCAACCCGTGTGTGGATTCAGCAGTCTGCAAACACTTTCTCTGCAGAGTCCCAAAACAGGCGTTTTCAGCCCATTACCGGCATATGGAAGAAACAGCAGTAAGCCCAGGGAAATATCTGCTTCTAAATCCAAAACGCAGCTATCTAACAGAACGGTTGTCAATGTGTGCACTCAACTTCCAGAGTTAAACCCGTGTGTGGATTCAGCAGTCTGCAAACACTTTCTCTGCAGAGTCCCAAAACAGGCGTTTTCAGCCCATTACCGGCATATGGAAGAAACAGCAGTAAGCACAGGGAAATATCTGCTTCTAAATCCAAAACGCAGCTATCTAACAGAACGGTTGTCAATGTGTGCACTCAACTTCCAGAGATAAACCCGAGAGTGGATTCAGCAGTCTGCAAACACTTTCTCTGCAGAGTCCCCAAACAGGCGTTTTCAGCCCATTACCGGCATATGGAAGAAACAGCAGTAAGCACAGGGAAATATCTGCTTCTAAATCCAAAACGCAGCTATCTAACAGAACGGTTGTCAATGTGTGCACTCAACTTCCAGAGTTAAACCCGTGTGTGGATTCAGCAGTCTGCAAACACTTTCTCTCCAGAGTCCCCAAACAGGCGTTTTCAGCCCATTATCGGCATATGGAAGAAACAGCAGTAAGCACAGGGAAATATCTGCTTCTAAATCCAAAACGCAGCTATCTAACAGAACGGTTGTCAATTTGTGCACTCAACTTCCAGAGTTAAACCCGTGTGTGGATTCAGCAGTCTGCAAACACTTTCTCTGCAGAGTCCCCAAACAGGCGTTTTCAGCCCATTACCGGCATAGGGAAGAAACAGCAGTAAGCACAGGGAAATATCTGCTTCTAAATCCAAAACGCAGCTATCTAACAGAACGGTTGTCAATGTGTGCACTCAACTTCCAGAGTTAAACCCGTGTGTGGATTCAGCAGTCTGCAAACACTTTCTGTGCAGAGTCTCAAAACAGGCCTTTCCGGCCCAGTACCGGCATATATAAGAAAGAGCATTAAGACTGCGTCTAAAACTCAGAAGAAACGTTTCTTTCAAACTGCTCGGCCTTGTGTTCTTTGGCCTAAGGGAGTTGATTCTATGTTTAGATTCAGCGAGATAGAAACACGTTTATTCTAGGAGCTGTCTTTGGATATTCCAGATTGAATGGGAGTATATGCTGTAAAGAGAAATATCTGTTTCTAAAACCAAAATGGATCTATCTAGCAGAGTGGTTGTGAATGTGTGCCTTCGGCTTAAAGAGGTAAACTGCTCTTCTCATGCAGCACTTTAGAAACCCTTTATATGCAAATACAGACCTTTCCAGCAAAACACCAGCCTATAGGAAATAGCAGTAAGACTGCATCTTTAACATGGAAGAAACTGTTTTCAAACTGCTCTGCTGTGTGTTCATTCATATAAGAGACTTGAATATATGTTCAGATTCAGCTAGTTAGCAACACGTTTCTTCCAGGAGCTGTGTTTGCCTATTCCAGAGTATACTGGAGTATAAGATGTAAAGACAAATGTCTCGTTCCAAAAGAAAAACGGATGATCTAATGGAATGGTTGTCAATGTGTGCATTCAACTTACTGAGCTAAACTGCTGTTTGTATGCAGCAGTTTAGAAAACATTTCTGTGTAGATTCTCAAACAGACATTTCCAGCAAAATACCGGCCTATAAGAAATAGCAGTAAGACTGCGTCTAAAACTCAGAGGGAACGTTTCTTTCAAACTGCTCTGCAGTGTGTTCGTTCACCAAAGGTCGTTGAATCTATGTTTGGATTCAGCGAGTTTGAAACACGTTTATTCTAGGAGCTGCATTTCGATATTCCAGAGTGTATGGGAGTAAATGCTGTAAAGAGAAATATCTGTTTCTAAAACCAAAACGGAGCTATCTAACAGAATGGTTGTGAATGTGTGCATTCAACTTAAAGGGTTAATCTGCTCTTCTTAGGCAGCAGTTTAGAAACCCTTTATATGCAAATTCTAAAATCAACATTTGCAGCAAAACACCAGCCTAAAAGAAGTAGCAGTAAGACTGCATCTATAACATAGAAGAAACGTTTTCTTCAAAATGCTCTGCTCTGTGTTCATTCACCTAAGAGTCTTGAGTATATATTCAGATTCAGCGAGTAAGAAACACGTTTCTTCCAGGAGCTGCATTTGCATATTCCAGAGTGTACTGGAGTATAAGGTTTAAAGTGAAATATCTGGTTCTAAAACAAACACGGAGCCATCTAACAGAATGGTTGTCACTGTGTGCATTCAGCTTATTGAGATAAACTGTTGTTTCTATGCAGCAGTTTAGAAAAGATTTTTGTGCAGATTCTAAAACAGACATTCCCAGCAAAATACCGGCCTCTAAGAAATAGCAATAAGACTGCGTCTAAAACGCAAATAAAACGTTTCTTTCAAACTGCTGTGCTGTGTGTTCGTTCACCTAAGGGAGTTGAATCTATGTTTAGATTCAGCGACTTAGAAACACGTCTATTCTGGGAGCTGCGTTTGGCTATTCCAGAATGAATGGGAGTATATGCTGTAACTAGAAACACAGGCTTCTAAAACCAAAACGGAGCTAGCTAACAGAATGATTGTGAATGAGGGCATTCAACTTAACGAATTAAACTGCTCCACTTAAGCAGCAGTTTACAAACCATTTATATGGAAATTCTAAAACCAACATTTCCAGGAAAACACCAGCCTAAAAGCAATAGCAGTTAACAGTGCATCTATAACATGGAAGAAATGTTTTTTTCAAACTCCTCTGCTGTGTGTTCATTCACCTAAGAGACTTCAATATATGCACAGATTCAGCGAGTTACAAACACGTTTCTTCCAGGAGCTGCGTATGGATATATCAGAGTGTACTGGGGTACAAGATGTAAAGAGAAATATCTGATTATACTTAGAAACCCGTTTCTTTTAGGAGATGCGTTTGGATATTCCAGAGTGAATGAGAGTATATGCTGTAAAGAGAAATAACTGCTTCTAAAACCAAAAGGCAGCTATCTAACTGAATGGTTGTCAATGCGTGCACTCAACTTCCAGAGATAAACCCGAGTGTGGATTCAGCAGTCTGTAAACACTTTCTGTGCAGAGTCCCAAAACAGGCGTTTTCAGCCCAATACCGGCATATGGAAGAAACAGCAGTAAGCACAGGGAAATATCTGCTTCTAAATCCAAAACGCAGCTATCTAACAGAACGGTTGTCAATGTGTGCACTCAACTTCCAGAGTTAAACCCGTGTGTGGATTCAGCAGTCTGCAAACACTTTCTCTGCAGAGTCCCAAAACAGGCGTTTTCAGCCCATTACCGGCATATGGAAGAAACGGCAGTAAACACAGGGAAATAACTGCTTCTAAATCCAAAACGCAGCTATCTAACAGAACGGTTGTCAATGTGTGCACTCAACTTCCAGAGTTAAACCCGTGTGTGGATTCAGCAGTCTGCAAACACTTTCTCTGCAGAGTCCCAAAACAGGCGTTTTCAGCCCATTACCGGCATATGGAAGAAACGGCAGTAAGCACAGGGAAATATCTGCTTCTAAATCCAAAACGCAGCTATCTAACAGAACGGTTGTCAATGTGTGCACTCAACTTCCAGAGTTAAACCCGTGTGTGGATTCAGCAGTCTGCAAACACTTTCTCTGCAGAGTCCCAAAACAGGCGTTTTCAGCCCATTACCGGCATATGGAAGAAACAGCAGTAAGCACAGGGAAATATCTGCTTCTAAATCCAAAACGCAGCTATCTAACAGAACGGTTGTCAATGTGTGCACTCAACTTCCAGAGTTAAACCCGTGTGTGGATTCAGCAGTCTGCAGAGACTTTCTCTGCAGAGTCCCAAAACAGGCGTTTTCAGCCCATTACCGGCATATGGAAGAAACAGCAGTAAGCACAGGGAAATATCTGCTTCTAAATCCAAAACGCAGCTATCTAACAGAACGGTTGTCAATGTGTGCACTCAACTTCCAGAGTTAAACCCGTGTGTGGATTCAGCAGTCTGCAGAGACTTTCTCTGCAGAGTCCCCAAACAGGCGTTTTCAGCCCATTACCGGCATATGGAAGAAACAGCAGTAAGCACAGGGAAATATCTGCTTCTAAATCCAAAATGCAGCGATCTAACAGAACGGTTGTCAATGTGTGCACTCAGCTTCCAGAGTTAAACCCGTGTGTGGATTCGGCAGTCTGCAGAGACTTTCTCTGCAGAGTCCCAAAACAGGCGTTTTCAGCCCATTACCGGCATATGGAAGAAACAGCAGTAAGCACAGGGAAATATCTGCTTCTAAATCCAAAACGCAGCTATCTAACAGAACGGTTGTCAATGTGTGCACTCAACTTCCAGAGTTAAACCCGTGTGTGGATTCAGCAGTCTGCAGAGACTTTCTCTGCAGAGTCCCCAAACAGGCGTTTTCAGCCCATTACCGGCATATGGAAGAAACAGCAGTAAGCACAGGGAAATATCTGCTTCTAAATCCAAAACGCAGCTATCTAACAGAACGGTTGTCAATGTGTGCACTCAACTTCCAGAGTTAAACCCGTGTGTGGATTCAGCAGCCTGCAGAGACTTTCTCTGCAGAGTCCCCAAACAGGCGTTTTCAGCCCATTACCGGCATATGGAAGAAACAGCAGTAAGCACAGGGAAATATCTGCTTCTAAATCCAAAACGCAGCTATCTAACAGAACGGTTGTCAATGTGTGCACTCAACTTCCAGAGTTAAACCCGTGTGTGGATTCAGCAGTCTGCAGAGACTTTCTCTGCACTGTCCCAAAACAGGCGTTTTCAGCCCATTACCGGCATATGGAAGAAACAGCAGTAAGCACAGGGAAATATCTGCTTCTAAATCCAAAACGCAGCTATCTAACAGAACGGTTGTCAATGTGTGCACTCAACTTCCAGAGTTAAACCCGTGTGTGGATTCAGCAGTCTGCAGAGACTTTCTCTGCACTGTCCCAAAACAGGCGTTTTCAGCCCATTACCGGCATATGGAAGAAACAGCAGTAAGCACAGGGAAATATCTGCTTCTAAATCCAAAACGCAGCTATCTAACAGAACGGTTGTCAATGTGTGCACTCAACTTCCAGAGTTAAACCCGTGTGTGGATTCAGCAGTCTGCAGAGACTTTCTCTGCAGAGTCCCAAAACAGGCGTTTTCAGCCCATTACCGGCATATGGAAGAAACAGCAGTAAGCACAGGGAAATATCTGCTTCTAAATCCAAAACGCAGCTATCTAACAGAACGGTTGTCAATGTGTGCACTCAACTTCCAGAGTTAAACCCGTGTGTGGATTCAGCAGTCTGCAGAGACTTTCTCTGCAGAGTCCCAAAACAGGCGTTTTCAGCCCATTACCGGCATATGGAAGAAACAGCAGTAAGCACAGGGAAATATCTGCTTCTAAATCCAAAACGCAGCTATCTAACAGAACGGTTGTCAATGTGTGCACTCAACTTCCAGAGTTAAACCCGTGTGTGGATTCAGCAGTCTGCAAACACTTTCTCTGCAGAGTCCCAAAACAGGCGTTTTCAGCCCATTACCGGCATATGGAAGAAACAGCAGTAAGCACAGGGAAATATCTGCTTCTAAATCCAAAACGCAGCTATCTAACAGAACGGTTGTCAATGTGTGCACTCAACTTCCAGAGTTAAACCCGTGTGTGGATTCAGGAGTCTGCAAACACTTTCTCTGCAGAGTCCCAAAACAGGCGTTTTCAGCCCATTACCGGCATATGGAAGAAACAGCAGTAAGCCCAGGGAAATATCTGCTTCTAAATCCAAAACGCAGCTATCTAGCAGAACGGTTGTCAATGTGTGCACTCAACTTCCAGAGTTAAACCCGTGTGTGGATTCAGCAGTCTGCAAACACTTTCTCTGCAGAGTCCCCAAACAGGCGTTTTCAGTCCTTTACCGGCATATGGAAGAAACAGCAGTAAGCAGAGCGGAATATCTGCTTCTAAATCCAAAACGCAGCTATCTAACAGAACGGTTGTCAATGTGTGCACTCAACTTCCAGAGTTAAACCCGTGTGTGGATTCAGCAGTCTGCAAACACTTTCTCTGCAGAGTCCCCAAACAGGCGTTTTCAGCCCATTACCGGCATATGGAAGAAACAGCAGTAAGCACAGGGAAATATCTGCTTCTAAATCCAAAACGCAGCTATCTAACAGAACGGTTGTCAATGTGTGCACTCAACTTCCAGAGTTAAACCCGTGTGTGGATTCAGCAGTCTGCAAACATCTTCTCTGCAGAGTCCCAAAGCAGGCGTTTTCAGCCCATTACCGGCATATGGAAGAAACGGCAGTAAACACAGGGAAATAACTGCTTCTAAATCCAAAACGCAGCTATCTAACAGAACGGTTGTCAATGTGTGCACTCAACTTCCAGAGTTAAACCCGTGTGTGGATTCAGCAGTCTGCAGAGCCTTTCTCTGCAGAGTCCCCAAACAGGCGTTTTCAGCCCATTACCGGCATATGGAAGAAACGGCAGTAAGCACAGGGAAATATCTGCTTCTAAATCCAAAACACAGCTATCTAACAGAACGGTTGTCAATGTGTGCACTCAACTTCCAGAGTTAAACCCGTGTGTGGATTCAGCAGTCTGCAAACACTTTCTCTGCAGAGTCCCAAAACAGGCGTTTTCAGCCCATTACCGGCATATGGAAGAAACAGCAGTAAGCACAGGGAAATATCTGCTTCTAATTCCAAAACGCAGCTATCTAACAGAACGGTTGTCAATGTGTGCACTCAACTTCCAGAGTTAAACCCGTGTGTGGATTCAGCAGCCTGCAGAGACTTTCTCTGCAGAGTCCCAAAACAGGCGTTTTCAGCCCATTACCGGCATATGGAAGAAACAGCAGTAAGCACAGGGAAATATCTGCTTCTAAATCCAAAACGCAGCTATCTAACAGAACGGTTGTCAATGTGTGCACTCAACTTCCAGAGTTAAACCCGTGTGTGGATTCAGCAGTCTGCAGAGACTTTCTCTGCAGAGTCCCAAAACAGGCGTTTTCAGCCCATTACCGGCATATGGAAGAAACAGCAGTAAGCACAGGGAAATATCTGCTTCTAAATCCAAAACGCAGCTATCTAACAGAACGGTTGTCAATGTGTGCACTCAACTTCCAGAGTTAAACCCGTGTGTGGATTCAGCAGTCTGCAGAGACTTTCTCTGCAGAGTCCCCAAACAGGCGTTTTCAGCCCATTACCGGCATATGGAAGAAACAGCAGTAAGCACAGGGAAATATCTGCTTCTAAATCCAAAACGCAGCTATCTAACAGAACGGTTGTCAATGTGTGCACTCAACTTCCAGAGTTAAACCCGTGTGTGGATTCAGCAGTCTGCAGAGACTTTCTCTGCAGAGTCCCAAAACAGGCGTTTTCAGCCCATTACCGGCATATGGAAGAAACAGCAGTAAGCACAGGGAAATATCTGCTTCTAAATCCAAAACGCAGCTATCTAACAGAACGGTTGTCAATGTGTGCACTCAACTTCCAGAGTTAAACCCGTGTGTGGATTCAGCAGTCTGCAGAGACTTTCTCTGCAGAGTCCCCAAACAGGCGTTTTCAGCCCATTACCGGCATATGGAAGAAACAGCAGTAAGCACAGGGAAATATCTGCTTCTAAATCCAAAACGCAGCTATCTAACAGAACGGTTGTCAATGTGTGCACTCAACTTCCAGAGTTAAACCCGTGTGTGGATTCAGCAGTCTGCAGAGACTTTCTCTGCAGAGTCCCAAAACAGGCGTTTTCAGCCCATTACCGGCATATGGAAGAAACAGCAGTAAGCACAGGGAAATATCTGCTTCTAAATCCAAAACGCAGCGATCTAACAGAACGGTTGTCAATGTGTGCACTCAGCTTCCAGAGTTAAACCCGTGTGTGGATTCGGGAGTCTGCAGAGACTTTCTCTGCAGAGTCCCAAAACAGGCGTTTTCAGCCCATTACCGGCATATGGAAGAAACAGCAGTAAGCACAGGGAAATATCTGCTTCTAAATCCAAAACGCAGCTATCTAACAGAACGGTTGTCAATGTGTGCACTCAACTTCCAGAGTTAAACCCGTGTGTGGATTCAGCAGCCTGCAGAGACTTTCTCTGCAGAGTCCCCAAACAGGCGTTTTCAGCCCATTACCGGCATATGGAAGAAACAGCAGTAAGCACAGGGAAATATCTGCTTCTAAATCCAAAACGCAGCTATCTAACAGAACGGTTGTCAATGTGTGCACTCAACTTCCAGAGTTAAACCCGTGTGTGGATTCAGCAGTCTGCAGAGACTTTCTCTGCAGAGTCCCAAAACAGGCGTTTTCAGCCCATTACCGGCATATGGAAGAAACAGCAGTAAGCACAGGGAAATATCTGCTTCTAAATCCAAAACGCAGCTATCTAACAGAACGGTTGTCAATGTGTGCACTCAACTTCCAGAGTTAAACCCGTGTGTGGATTCAGCAGTCTGCAAACACTTTCTCTGCAGAGTCCCAAAACAGGCGTTTTCAGCCCATTACCGGCATATGGAAGAAACAGCAGTAAGCACAGGGAAATATCTGCTTCTAAATCCAAAACGCAGCTATCTAACAGAACGGTTGTCAATGTGTGCACTCAACTTCCAGAGTTAAACCCGTGTGTGGATTCAGGAGTCTGCAAACACTTTCTCTGCAGAGTCCCAAAACAGGCGTTTTCAGCCCATTACCGGCATATGGAAGAAACAGCAGTAAGCCCAGGGAAATATCTGCTTCTAAATCCAAAACGCAGCTATCTAGCAGAACGGTTGTCAATGTGTGCACTCAACTTCCAGAGTTAAACCCGTGTGTGGATTCAGCAGTCTGCAAACACTTTCTCTGCAGAGTCCCCAAACAGGCGTTTTCAGTCCTTTACCGGCATATGGAAGAAACAGCAGTAAGCAGAGCGGAATATCTGCTTCTAAATCCAAAACGCAGCTATCTAACAGAACGGTTGTCAATGTGTGCACTCAACTTCCAGAGTTAAACCCGTGTGTGGATTCAGCAGTCTGCAAACACTTTCTCTGCAGAGTCCCCAAACAGGCGTTTTCAGCCCATTACCGGCATATGGAAGAAACAGCAGTAAGCACAGGGAAATATCTGCTTCTAAATCCAAAACGCAGCTATCTAACAGAACGGTTGTCAATGTGTGCACTCAACTTCCAGAGTTAAACCCGTGTGTGGATTCAGCAGTCTGCAAACATCTTCTCTGCAGAGTCCCAAAGCAGGCGTTTTCAGCCCATTACCGGCATATGGAAGAAACGGCAGTAAACACAGGGAAATAACTGCTTCTAAATCCAAAACGCAGCTATCTAACAGAACGGTTGTCAATGTGTGCACTCAACTTCCAGAGTTAAACCCGTGTGTGGATTCAGCAGTCTGCAGAGCCTTTCTCTGCAGAGTCCCCAAACAGGCGTTTTCAGCCCATTACCGGCATATGGAAGAAACGGCAGTAAGCACAGGGAAATATCTGCTTCTAAATCCAAAACACAGCTATCTAACAGAACG